>NC_048299.1:59355104-59404258 GCF_013100865.1 Trachemys scripta elegans | reverse complement strand
TGAAGCTTCTAAACTCAAGGATTGACGGGCTCCGCTGCGGTGGGATGGTTGTTTCAACGGAGCCTGTCACCCCTCCTGATCGGGACTGTGTGTATGGGGGGGCTATGTGACTTTGTGGCAGGGGGAGGACGGTTACAGATCCCCTGCTGCGTGGCTCTGTGATCCTGCATAAGGACCGCCGCTTAAGATCTGTAACTGCCCTCCCCCGCCACAAAGTCACAGAGCAACCCACCCCCCACCACATAACATGAAAACAACCTCCCAGACTAACCAGGGTAACTAGTCACTGCATCACTGCACTGTGTATGTGCCCTGCTGCTGTGCCTGCCCCCGCCTATGTACCCTGCCAAAGGTGACTGTCCTGTCCAATTACCAACCCCCTTTCCCCTCCTCCTCCAAAAGAACATGATTGAAACAGTAGTTAACATGAACGTATTTTTTATTATCAACTACACATGGAACTGGGAGGTGAAACTTGGACGGGGGCTTGTGTCAGGCGGGAAGGAAAGAACTTTTCAAGTTTTGTGGAATGAGAGCCTTCTGCTACTAGAGCTCTCTGCAGGGGTGGAGTGAGAGTTAGCAGGGACTCTGCCGCCTCTCCTTCTTTGCACTTTGGGTGAGATGGGTATGGGACTTGGTGGCGGGGGAGGGCGGTTAGAGATGGACTGCAGCGGGGCTCTGTCCTCCTGCCTCCGTTCCTGCAGAACATCCACAAGGCGCCGGAGCGTGTCTGTTTGCTCCCTCAGTAGTCCAAGCAGCGTTTGAGTCGCCTGCTGGTCTTCCTGCCGCCACCTCTCCTCCCGATCCATGTTTGCTTGCTGCATTTGGGTCAATTTCTCCCGCCACTGGGTCTGCTGTGCTGCCTGGGCTTGGGAACAGGCCATAAGTTCAGAGAACATGTCCTCCCGTGTCCTCTTCTTCCTATGCCTAATCCGCGCTAGCCTCTGGGAGTGTGATGCCAGGCTAGGTTGTGAGACAGTCGCAGATGTGGCTGTGGGAATGGGAAAAAGGGAGTGAATTCCTCAGAAAGATAAATGTAGTTGTGAACAAAGAACGTAGTCTTTCTCTGTGAACAAGACCATGCACAGCACCTATCACATGCGCACTCAGCACAAGGTCGAATTCTCGGCCTTCGCATTCAGTGCCTGGGGTCTTCCACAGCACATTTGAGAAGCGGGGCAGCACAACGGAATTTCTGTTGCAGGCAGACATGGTAAGCCGTAGACTTGTGGCAGTTTAAAACTTTTATATTACCACTGGCCTCATTTCACATTTAAAGCAATGTCAGTCCCTGCTGCCAGCAATACGGCAAGCGGGAACTCTGCCCCTGTCCCACCCCCTCGCGGCTGTCCCCAGGAACGATCCCTTTCGGCAGCCCCTCTCCCGCCTCCACCGCGTGGCTGCAAACCAGCAGTTACAGTTCTGTAAAGGAACGAGCAAGCAGTCCCAACACTAACATTCCCCTACCTAATTCAAAGCAGGTCACCATGGGCGACATCACCCTGATGAGGATCTCTGACAGCGAGAGAGAGAGAATGCTCCGGGAAAGCCTCCAAAGACCAGGGCCGTATGCCGCTCTGCTGTGCAGAGCAATGATTCCCGAGTACTTGATAGTCTCGTGGCGCGGCAACGTGTCGTACTTCGGAGGACCCAATAAGGCCGCTCTCCCCAGGAACCTCATGCAACGGCTTTCCAATTACCTCCAGGAGAGCTTCATCGAGATGTCCCGGGTGGATTACTGCTCTATCCCTGCACATATAGACCGCATTTTACTCTAGCTGCAGTAGCAGGGACTAAACAGTAGAGCGGCTTGGGCAGGACAATCACGGAAAACCGGACATTGCTAGATTTTTTTTCAAAACTTGCACTGCCCATGACTGAACCGTTAAGTGCCTAGGGCAAAGTAATCATGAACAACCCAGTCTTTTAATTGTTAATATTCCTGTTCTGATAAAAATAAATGTTTAGATGTTTACAACACTTACTGGCTGATCCTTCCCCAGATTCTGTGTCCGGGGTAACGGCTGGGGACGCTTCGTAGGGGATCTCTGTAAGGGTGATGAAGAGATCCTGGCTGTCGGGGAAATCAGCGTTGTGAGCGCTGCCGACTGCCTCGCCCTCCTCATCTCCTTCCTCATCTTCCCCGTCCGCTAACATGTCCGAGGAACCGGCCGTGGACAATATCCCATCCTCAGAGTCCACGGTCAGTGGTGGGGTAGTGGTGGCGGCCGCACCGAGGATGGAATGCAGTGCCTCGTAGAAACGGGATGTCTGGGGATGGGATCCGGAGCGTCCGTTTGCCTCTTTGGTCTTCTGGTAGCCTTATCTCAGCTCCTTTATTTTCACGCGGCACTGCGTTGCATCCCGGCTGTATCCTCTCTCTGACATGTCTTTTGAGATCTTCTCATAGATCTTTGCATTCCGTTTCTTGGAGCGCAGCTCAGAAAGCACGGACTCATCGCCCCACACAGCGATGAGATCCAAGACTTCCCGATCAGTCCATGCTGGGGCCCTCTTTCTATTCACAGACTGCACGGCCATCACTGCTGGAGAGCTCTGCATCGTTGCCAGTGCTGCTGTGATCGCCACGATGTCCAGACAGGAAATGAGATTCAAACTGGCCAGACAGGAAAAGGAATTCAAATTCAAATTTTCCCGGGGCTTTTCCTGTGTGGCTGGTCAGAGCATCCGAGCTCGTACTGCTGTCCAGAGCGTCAACAGAGTGGTGCACTGTGGGATAGCTCCCGGAGCTATTACCGTCGATTTCCATCCACACCTAGCCTAATTCGACATGGCCATGTCGAATTTAGCGCTACTCCCCTCGTCGGGGAGGAGTACAGAAGTCGAATTAAAGAGACCTCTATGTCGAACTAAATAGCATCGCAGTGTGGACGGGTGCAGGGTTAATTCGATGTAATGGCGCTAACTTCGACATAAACGCCTAGTGTAGACCAGGCCTTAGTCTCAAAGGTGCCACAGGACCCTCTGTTCCTTTTTACAGATTCAGACTAACACGGCTACCCCTCTGATACTTAACCCTAAAAAGGGTTTCATTTGCCCAGAGAGCAGGAATCCCTCCAGAAACCCCTCTAGATACACATGCCCATAATAGTCCAGTGTTCTCACTCTGTCTTTTCCTCTTCAGAAATCAGCAGCCCTGTGCAAAAGTCAAATGCATATACTTTAGATCCTATACTGCCTGACAGACAACTCTTCATTTAAATAAACAATAATTCATGCTAATACCTTATATAGTGCTCTTATACAGTGCTTTTTTATCAATAGATCTCAAAGCACTCCAGAAAGGTCAGTATCTTATCCCTATTGTACAGATGGGGAAACTGAGGCAGGGAGCAGTGACGTGACTTGCCCAAGGTCACCCAGCAGGCCAGAGGCAGAGCCAGGAGTAGAACCTGGCTATGGGTACCCCCAGAGTGACTGATGTGAAGTAATGACATAGCTCTGGGACAGCAGGCATGCTGTCTAATTACAAGAGCCAGTGTTAGTAGTACTTCTAAGAGCATGTCTACACTACAATCTTAAGTCCACCTATGTTAGGTAGACTTACAGCCACCACAGTAATTACTGTGGTCGGTGAGGTCCACACTGATGTCCACACCTGGGGCTTCTCCGGAGTCCAGTCAGCTGCTGTGCTCCTGGGGGGAGTGGAGAGCCAGGACCCCGGAGGGCAGCAGGGCTGACATTGGGGAGCCTGGGTGGCCGTTCAAGCTGGGAGCCTGAATAGCAGCCCAGCTTGGAGGGAGACCCCGCAGCAGCTGGGCTGGGGAACTGGGAGCCAGATTTCTTGTCAATTTTATGGAGCTCTATAGAGACACTGCATTGCCCTAATTACATGGAAATGATCCCTATCTCTCTCTTGAAGGTGGAGTTATTATGTCGGTGTAGTATGGCACTTACATCGGCGGAAGCAAGACGGTAGTGTAGACACTGACATAGGTCGACATAAGCTTCCTTATGTCAACCTAACTGTAGTGTAGACCAAGCCTAAATATCAGTAGCATTGCAATCACATGAACATAGGGCCTGATCTCCTTAGCGACTCTTTCTCCTGACATCAATGGGCTTGAGATCATGTCCTTAAAGCAGAAGAGAAGCAAGGGGAGAAGGAGATGCAAGGGAGGAGATGATACGGTCAGAGAGAGTAATGGAGATCATAGGGGTCAGAAAAGATAAAAGTAAGGGGGAGAAAAGGGAAAAATCCATTCTGCCTACCTTTGAAAAAGTCAGTGCAGGAGTTGGGATGTGAAATCTCAATATACTGCATCCACTGAGCTTCCTCTTTTATGGAAGAAATATGTTAACCGCAGCCTGAAACCATCCTGGTTAGTCTTTAATCGTTCTCTGTTTTTCCAAGGACAGACGTCCTATGTGGACACATAGGTGCTGGAACTAGGGGTATTGGGGGTGCTGCTGTACCCCCTGGCTTGAAGTGGATTCCATTATATGCAGGGTTTACAGTTTGGTTCAATGGCTCTAAGCACCGCCACTATACAAATTGTTCCAGCACCATTGTGTGGACAATTTCTGAAACGTGCTTTAATCACAAGCCCCTGTTGTGCATAGCTGCTTGAAAAAGAGGCTGACATGACAAAATCTCCTTGGTATTATGAATTTAGGATAACATTGGGCCACGGAGCGAGCAGCACAACTCCCACTTGTCCTCGGCCCTTCACTCTGAACAATACTCCCTTGAGAGACATAGAGAACAATCAACTGTACAAATGATGTTTTGTGCATTTCTCTATTTCGAGGACCTGGGAACTTAATAAATTGTCCCTTGAAATATCCAAATGGCATATACTTAGACCAGAGGTCCCCAAACTGTGGAGTGCACCCCCTAGGGGGTGCTGAGGAATATTGCGGAGGGGGAAGAGGCACTACTGGGACCCAGGCTAGCCCCCATGGGGGGAAGGAAGGGAGTGCCACCCAGCTAGATTATGTCATATATACAGTATATTTATTGCATTCTCCAGTTTTGAAAGACTTTCTGATTCTTGCAGAATAAGTCTAGGACTCCTTCTGGCTTGATGGTAGAGCCAAGAGACTCAGTGATTAAAGTTTTGCTCTCTAGAATTAGTGTTTTCCTCCACCTTACTGCTTTAAAAAAATAAGTCTCTACCATGAATAATAAAAAAATTATCATTGAAAAATGAATATATAATTTCTCCACTAATACTGTGAATAGAGTGGATATATTTTCAGATTTTTCTGTTTTGCATTACTGATAAAAAGGGTTCAATTTTTTAAAAGTACTAGCGAGTGATGTTTACTAAGGCAGGGCTCGTTACAAGGAAGTGTCAGAGGTTGATTATTTTTTTCCTGTTAAAATGACACACCCACACCACCCATTGAGTTTTCATATTTTGGCACCTAAACATGTAAAGGACTTTCAGACCTAGAGACTATCAGTGAGAGTATTATCTGTGTTTATTACATATTAATTTGTCTCTAATGTTTGTTGATTGTACTGATTTAGATAAAAAGGGGAGAGGGAATCACAATGAATATGGATCACTCCAAATTAATCACCTAATATTTTCTTTTCTCTAATACAGGCTTCCTAAACCTCCAGATAATTCAGTCGAGTAAGTTTATATCACTTATATTGTATCTTTTTCTTTGTGCCTTAAAAGAAAGGCAGTTCCTCTATTTTATATCCTCACTGATATAGTTTAAGTACTCTGGCAATAGATAAGGGGAAAGTTAGCACTAGTAAATAAAGAGAGATCTCACTACAGAATGAACACATACAATGGTAAATTTATTAGTTCTTGTCCAAAGCACCCCGCCCTCTTAGCAGGTGTTGATCTTGCTGGCTGATGGCTAAGGTCTAAATGCATTTTGCTGATTCACTCTTGCTAGTGCCACATATGATACTTTCTCTGGATTATGAATGACCTTGTTACTCCTCTGTTTTAGCAAAAGAGATTTGTTGGTGTTAAACTGAGTAACAACTCCCTGTCACCCCAGCTTGTTAGCCAGCCAAACAAACTCCCTAGGGCCTTTCCCAGCCCTCTTTGCCTTGCAGCTAATACTTGATACACCCTAGCCCCCGAGCCCCTTGGAAGAGCCTGTCAAGTCTGCTGTCTTCAAAGAGACAAAATACACAGCCTGTTGATTCAGCTGAGCATTCACACCTTACTCTAATACAACAGCATTGAGATGACTTGATAATAAAACAAGAAAAAGTTTATTAATAAAGAACAGAGATTTAAGTGACACTAAGCAAAGATAATAGAAACAGAAATGGTAACAAATAAAACAAAAGTTTAACTCACTTCTAAGAGACTACATGGAACCTTAGCAGGCTCCAACCATTGTCAAAAGCAGTTTTCTCACCTACAGCCATTTCTCAGTGTCACCAACCCACATGGCTGGGATCCATCGTTCATAGATGCAAAGAGCACTGACCTCTTTATTCCCTCAGGGATGGATCCAAAATGTCTTTTGGCTTCTCTTTAAATTCCTCAAAGTTTATTGTTTTTGTCAGCAAAGTCAGGATGAACCCTTGGGGGTCAGACTACTCCAGTGTCTTCCCATCCTGATTTCACATCCTTGCGTTAATTTGCTCCTCCTGCGTGCCTCCCATGCAAATGAACTCTCCCTTGTCTCTGGCATCACCATGCTCAATTTACATTAGAGACAGAGAGATAACTAGCTTCCCTCTTGTCTGGAAGAAAACCCGTTTCTCCATTTGTTTGGTTACAGATGTTAAAGCATAATATCAGTAAGTATCCATAATGCCTTAGGTAGTGTCAAGGGACACATTTCACAATGATATGAATGACCACTGTGTCACCAGCTTTCATTTAATATCTTACATGACATTCCTTATAGATAAATATCATGACAGCAATGTGTTTGTCAGGGTTGATAGAAGTTGCTGTTACATGACATTGAACCCTTTGCTATTGGGCACGGAAGGGCTTTTATGGTCACACCTCATTATCCCACTTGGATATATGGGCAGGGAGAAGGGGAAGCTCCTGTTTAGTGAAGAAAGTATCTAGGGTATGGGCATAGCAGGCTAGCTAAAGCCAAGATTGGTCAGAAAGTCTAAGCCATCATTTGTCAGATGCAGCCACTGTGGCCACATGCAGCCACCTGGGATTTTTCTTGCGGCCACAGCCTCCTGGGCAGTGATTGGGTGAGGTGTGGGGAGGTAAGCAGCAGCCTCCCCGAGAGTCCCCAGCCGGGGTTGGGCCCAGCCCCCCTCTGGAGACACAAACTGGAGGAGCAGGCAGCAAGTGAGTTCCCCACCTTCCTGGAGGCAATGGGGTCGGACTTCAGCCCTGGGGTAGCGGGCAGCAGACTCCAGCCACGGGGCTTTGGGCTCCAGCTGCATGGTGGTGGGCTCCATCCCCCAGCCACAGGGCTTCAGGCTTGGGCCTCGGGCCCCAGACTGTGGCCATGGGACTTTGGGTTCCATCCCCCAGGCACCGGGCTCCAGGCTCCGGCCCTGGGCTTACCCCCTCCTGCCATTGCCCTTGGCCTCTGCTGCCTTCCTACCCACCTCCCCATCCAAGGCTTAATTTATCCGCAGGCTTGCCGGGGCTGAGTAAATCTGCTATGAAAAGTGATATTTGTTAATATCACTTTTTACTACAGACTCAGTAGCTGCCTTGGAATTAACATACAAGTATCACTTTTCACAGCAGCAGATTTACTAGCTAGCAAGCCTAAACTAAAGCAACCAAAAAAGCAAAAGAAACAGCAACAAAAAAGACAAGAACATACAAAGCACCTTATTTGTGCCTGTATTCTGTTTAGGTCCATTAAAGAATAGAGACAACTGTACATTCTTTTTATTATTAAATCTGCAAATTAAAAAAACCTTACATAAATAAATTATGATTTGGACAAGGGCAGGTGCATATTTTATTTATTTGTTTTTCCTAAAGTTAATTAAGTATTTTAGGAACAATTGTCAGAGCAAGAGTTGATGGCTGCACTCTGAGGCCATCAAAAATTTGTTGTGAGAACCCCTGGCCAAGCTATTCTTTGTTAGCTTATTGTTGATATTTTGGTTAGTGGAGTACAGCCCCACAAAAGGGGTGAGGTTGGCCTATACATAGTGCGTGGGCTGTGTTTTTTAAAGTAGTTTGGAAAAGGTGTCTGCTCACAATAAGATGCTGTAAACTTTCATGTTAGAGTTTTCTAGAGAACCCAGATCATGCTATTCTCTTGTATTAAAATAGAATCCCAGTGTTTGTTTCCCTCAGGACAGACCCCTGAAGCCCTGTTATTGCACCTGTCACAATGTTTTAGGATTTTTTATTTAGTTCTTTGATTTCCTCACCATTCAATAATTGAAAGCTGAAAATAGCAGCCCCAGCAATATGAGAAAGACTCAGTGAAATCCCAGTTCTCTGTGTCCAGGGTGGCGCTCTCTCTTAGCACCCCCAGCCAGAAAAAAACGTTTTCTTTGGGCCAAATTTTGAGTTTAGATGCACAGGCCTAGTACCCATTAGCTTCAGTGGGATCTGTGCTAGGAGCTGAGGCTAGAATTTGCCCCTCTTTTCCACCTAAAAGTAAACATTTGTAAATGTGACTCATTATGTACAAAGTCCATGCACTTAAAAGATTTGATCTTTGGATTTAGAAGTCATAAGTTCATTTATTGCCAAAGATCATTATAGCCTGTAAGGAAGCAGCACCTCCTCATTCCTCCTGCGTTTGTTTTTTTTTAATGTAAGTTGCTCCAAGTCTTCAGAACACATGTTATTTACTAGCTTTCTTCTGCTTACTAATGTGTATGATCTTTTCTGCAGTTCTGAGTTAAAATTAATATTAGAAGACATGTTCAGTTTGTATTTGACTTTTTATTTTAAGCCAATAAAATAGTTGCCAGTTACCGTAGTTGAATTGTAGTGTTAAGATGTGAAGCCAACAAAGCAGTTAAGCACTTTGGAGTTCACTCTATATTGACCAATGCCCTGATCCAGAAAGTGACTTCAGTGGGACTACTCATGCTTAACTTTAAGTGCCTTTGTTAAGGGCTTTGTTGGATTGAGGTCTGCATGTGCCTAGACAATGGTACTGTAGCATTCTCCCAGCAAGAGGCAGTCAACACAACTACAGTCCCCTTTTTTCCACGCACAGACGTAAGTCTAGAAAAAGAACCTTGCTTTCACACATACCAGAGCAGTGCATTACTACTATACTAGGCCACTAAACAGGCCTTGTCTTCCCTTCTACTCTCCTCTTTTCCATCCTTCTTTTGGCTGTCTGACAGTACCTCAGTTCATTTCAGTGTTCCTACGTTAGATGGCATCTCCCCTCACGTGCCTTCACTCTTCTTACACACTTCTTATGGCCTGCATTTGCTTTTCTGAAGCTTGCACTTCTTAGGTGTGAGGCAGGCAGGTGCCATTTCTGTTGCGACTGGTTTTCTTCTCTCTGTTTTCCCTCCCTCCATACTTTTTTTCTGTCACTGCTTCTTGTGTCTGGTTTTTGTCTTGTCACGCTGTCCTCCACCTGCTCCACCTTCTCCTATGCCAGTTCTTGAGTCTGTAGGAAAATACTATCCCTGAATGTTTCTCACATGAGTTCTTCAGTCTTTTACTTACCCTATTGTGGGTACCTGTCTCTGCTGGGCCTCCTATCATGTACTATTATAGAAACAGGAGCACCTTTCTAACAAAGAGGATGGTTGTAAAGTTAATGTGGTCATGAGCCTGAAAGGGTAATGTTACTCTGCAGGATGAAGCTGTGGATGACCTCCCCAAGGAAGGCAGCGTAGGCCCAGGTAGAGTTGTAGGTAGCATGAAGATTATGTTGGTAGGCGCCTCTTACAAAATTCTGATCTGGATCTGGGCTCTGATTTCAAATACCACCACCCTCTCCCAAAGTCTTGATTTGGGTCCATCTCTAATTAGCAAGTAGAGATCAGATATTAGTCTTGGTCTTCATGCTCCCACAATTGCAGAGCTTGTCCTAGAGACATGCGAACTATACAGTCTTATTTGATGTCCCTTTGCCTGTAGAGGCACCTCCGTGGCCCAAATGCTGGCCCCAAGGGTTGCAACTACAAAGAAAATTTATCTTTTTTACATAGGAAGAAGGGGAGGGAACAGGGAAAGCGCCTCAGAGGTCTGGGGGTGAGCAGTGGGAATTCTTGGTGAGGTAAGGGCAGGAGAGGTTAAAGAAACTAAAGGACCCCCTCCTCTTTGCCTCTCATGCCTCCTCTCAGTTGAACAATTATTGCATCTCCTTACAAGTGTCTGACAAGCAATGACCCAATGTCTGTTTTAAACACAGAAGATCAAATTCCTCCCAGGTGTAACTCCGATGACTTCAGCAGAATTATTCCACGGATGAATTTGGCCCAGTCGGATATACAATATATTGTTTTAATATTAAGACAAATCTATACTTATTTAAAGTAAGGTAACTTTGTTTCTGTTTTTCTTTCCATCTAAAATCAATCCAAGACAATTATCCCTGCCATTTCCAGTTTCACACCCCTACCACACACACATCTCCAGATATGCCATGTTCCCAAACTTTAAATCACCAGAGGATCAAGACACTGGCATTCAAGCAAGCAGCCATCAACCTTTTCATCCCAACATCCCTACAAAGGCTTATGATGTGATTGTTTTAAGAAAGACCAAAGGTAAAGCAGCATTTGGCATTTGTTTGGTGTTCTCAAATGTTTGTGATTTTGTTGAAATGAAGCCAGTGCGTGAAAATAATAGCGACAGAGCTTGGCTTAAACGGGAGCATCGCATGTTGGGTACCAAGCATGCTGCCGTCATTTCGATTTCCTACAAAGGTGAAGCATAAAATTTAGTGTACGATGTCCTCCAGTCATGGAAATAATTATTGGTAGTAACCGTCAGTGAGAGGAGCTAGAAAAAGCTATGGCAGAGATCAAAAGTTTGCAAATCCTGGGCCAAATAAATTCCACCCTGAAGTAGCTCCATTGACCATGATAGTTACACCAGGGATGAGACCCAGATGTTTACAAATGGCAGAATGTGCAGTGAGAGGTCATGGGGTACAAAAACATGCAGCAAACTTTTCCAAGCCCCTTGCAGTCTGAGGACTTGTCTACACTTACAGCGCCGTAGCAGTGCAACTATGCCCTTGTAGCGCTTAGTGAAGACACTACCTAAGCCAACAGGAGAGCGTCTCCCATTGCTGGAGGTACTCCACTTCCCCGAGAGGCAGTAGCTGCTATGTTGACGGGAGAAGCCCTCCCATCGACACAGTGCTGTCTGCACCAGGGGTTCGGTTGGTATAACTACTTCGCTCAAAAGTGTGGATGAGCGACATAATTATACTGACATCAGTTTGTAGTGTAGACCAGGGCTGAGATGAAACCCACACACTCACTGTTTGCGGATGACTCTTGGATGTTTAAACAGTCACTGAACTGTTTATATTTTACCCCACCAAGGTGAAATCATTTCTAACAGCAAACTAATGCTGCTCAGACAAGCAGTAAATTACTGTCACTCATTACTCACATTGAGTAGCATCTTACTCCACAAGTGGTCCCAGTGAGATTCAATACGAAGGGGCTCAGAATCTGGCCAAATGCTCTGGTAAAATGTAGAGTTCTGGCTTTGCCCCCATTTCTCCAGATCACAATCTCTGTGTTGAAGTGTGTATGTTTTTTGCCACTCTCCTGTCTGGGTTAACTAGCACACATGTTGTCGTTAGCACCCCGTGGCATTTAGGTGTGGGGGCAGGACGGACATTTCTTTTCCAGAATAGCAGGACTCTTGGTGCAGTTGCCAGCATCTCTGCTCCCCGTCCGTACGAGCCAGGCACAGTTTGGTACTCTGTTTAAAAGAGAAGCAGCATATGCTGGAGGGATAAGAAGCTTTTCAGTTCAGTAGGAGCTTCTGACATTAAGCAGCAGGTCAATTTGCATTAATTAGCTACCTTCCCTAGTCACTGTGCTGAACAGTGATGTTTAAGAGGGTTGTATGATATGGGGCTACTTTGGTCAGCCATAAACAAAACCTTTTCACAAAGCATATAACATTGGAAGTACTTTTTTTTAAATCTCTCCCGCTTTTTACTGTTCTCCATTCACATTAAACAATGCTAATCAGATGTGTGGAGGTGGGTTTGCAAAACCTATTTTTGCTCAACAGGGGATCATTAGAGGCCATGGTCTATTCCCAGCAAAGCTTATCAGGTTAAGAATTACTTTAGAAGCAGCAAATGACTGCTCTTCGAAAATTCTTTGACTTTATTCGTTGTTCCGCTGTATGATCTAACTTACGTGGACAGGCCAGGACAAAAGCTTATTTACTGCAGTTTGGTTTTATTTGGGGAGATGGAAATCTAGACTGAGGGCTCAGGTAACCTAGACTGGCTTTTATCACTTAAATTATATAAAGAATACTTTGGGTGATTGTAGCGGGGCGGTTACCCCGCTCCTGGGATAAAAGGAGTGAGAACAGCTGAGGGAGGTTGGCTAGGTAGCTGGCCACAGCTGGCCCTGATAAGAGGGCTGTGAGTAAGGAGCTGTGAGAGTCTCACTCCAGCCCTGGAGTGAGAAGGGCCTAGCTGCCTGGGAGAGACAGGGTACCTTCGGCAGAGCAGTGCTGGGGAAGGGGCAGGCTGAGCTGGGGAGCTCAGACCTGACCACCTCCCAGGCTGAGGCGTGGCAGGAAGGCCAGAGGAGGTACTGGGGCTGCAGGGAGACAGCTGGGGGGCTAGAAAGGCAGCAGGTCCAACCCCCTTGCCAATGATGAGTGGCCATTGCAGACTGCAGTTCCCCCCAGAGAAAGGGGGCTAGATGACAACTGGCAGTAGCCACTGACGCAAGGTGGGCATAGGGGGAGGAGGTTCCCCTGGGAGGAGAGACCCAGATAAGGGGGGCTGAAGTGCCCAAAGTATAAGTGGTGGAGAGTGATGAGGAAGCAGATACCGGTAGGGAGAAACCGGCCAGCAGGAGGCTCTCTAAGGTTGGAAAGAGCTAATTCCCGGACGACCAGCAGGAGGTGCCGCGCCGGTGAGTCGGCTGCTTGCTACAGTGATATTCACAAAGGTATTAGGCACCAAACTCCCATTAACTTGACTTGATTTCTGGGGGAGTTTGGTGCCTGCGTACCTTTGTGAATCTCAGCCTTTGTGCCTTTATATAGCACTTTACATCTACAAAGCGCTATGCAGCCATTAATTAGTTAAGCCTGACAATGTTGCTGTGAGGTAGACATTATTCTCATTTTTGCAGAGCTGGAAATTGAGGCAGGGAGGCCACACAGCAGAGCCAGGATCAAAACTCAGGGCTTGTCTACACTTGCAGCGCTGCAGCTGTGCCACTGTAGCGCTCAGGGAAGATGCTACCTATGCCAACGGGAGAGCTTCTCCTATCACTGTAGATACTCCCCCTCCCCGAGAGGCAGTAGTTATTTTGACGGGAAAAGCTCTCCTATCAACATAGTGCTGTCCACACCTGGAGTTCAGTCAGTATAACTGCATCACCCCCCGAGTGATGTCATTATAGCGACATACGTTTGTAGCGTAGACCAGGACTCAGTTGCTCCAGGCCTGTGCTCAGTCAGTTAGGCTACTTCATTCATCAGTGGCATTCAGTTCCACCTCTGGAAGTGGTTTTATGGGCAGAGGGCCAACGTTTATAATTCACCAGTTCTTACTTATCCTGTAGCGTTTTGTACTTGTAAAACTATACAGGGAGAATGCAGTGAGAGTCTTGCCAAATTGGTGTCAATTTTATTAAACAAGAGCCCTTGCAATAAAACCCAACCCAGAGAGGATGATTTGTGTACAAACCTCAGCCAGCAATGAACTTTTCTCTCTTCTTCTGTCCCTGGCTCTTCCTGATGGATATTATTGCCTTTTTTTTTTTTTTCTGAACCATTTAGGTAATCCATATAGACATGAAGTCATCAACATTCCATCTGACTCCCAGAAGGAGGCCTTGCATTGGCCAGGACAACATGCATACTTTCATGTAGGTAGTTGTTGCTGTGATTAGGAAAATTCACATTTTTTTATCAAACAAACCGAACCCTTGTAAAACTGATTTAGAAGAAATAAAGATCCCTGACTGTGTTTCAAATTAATTCCTGTTACAACCCTATTCAAGCCCTGAATAGAGCACAGTGTAGTCAAAACAAACAGCCGTCATTTTAGGAAAGATCTTTCATTCACCAAAAAAAAAAAACACATATAAATAAGATCAGAAGCTAAGAGAGGCTGTCAGGCTAATGGCTCTTTTTGATTTAAGGGGTAAAAACCCATTTCCCAGTGCCCAATTTAGTACCCCAGAGACATGTAGGAGAAGGAATTTCTCATGCTATGTTAACAAAGTGGCCACTGAGCCACTGCTCTGCAGTCCCTCATGACTGGAGGGTCTGTGTAGCAGCAGATACTCTTTGGCCTTGCCCTGGTCCTGTCCTCATGTTGCCATACAGGGAGCCCCTCCCCACAGCGCTGGTCTCCAGGCCGTGCAAGAAGTGCCCCTCCCCTACACAGATCTCTGAATCCAGCTCTGCCTTACACAGCTGAAGCACACTAGTTCCATTGCGGGGGTCCTGCATGAACACAGAATGAGTGGATGGACTTGCCCCTAAATGTTAAGGTTCAGGAATGGCAGAGGCAATGTGGCCCTGCCCTGTGCCCCCACACCAATCTTTCTCCCCAAAGCCACACCCCCACACCGCCCCTTCTCCCCGAGCCCACACTAGGGTTGCCAATCCTCCAGGATTGTCCTGGAGTCTCCAGGACTTAAAGATTAATCTTTAATTATAGATTATGTCATGTGATGAAATCGCCAGGAATTCGTCCAACCAAAGTTGGCAATCCTAGCCCACACCCTTGTGCTGCCTCTTTCCCCCGAGACCCAGCTCCCACACCGCCTCTTTCCCCCGAGGCCCTACCCCCCGGTTACTTCTCTCCACCTCGTCGCTTGCACTTACAGACGGTCAACAGTGAGAGGGGTTTAGCCCTCCCACTTTTAAAGGTGATGGGGTCATACCCCCCTGACCTCTCCTGTTCCAGCACTCATGTTGAGGTTTCTGCTGTTGTTTGTCTTCAGATGAATAGAAAGACCAGGTCTCTGCTCAGCTTAAGTTAGATGAAAGACATACCTAGGACAAGATGAAGAGTATAGGGCAGGCCAGTGGTAAACAAAATGAGCATATAGATACAGCTTTGGGGGATGCAGTTTCCTATGGATATTGAGAGACACAAGCATCTTGACTTGACAATCCCTATGAAGCACCCTGTTAATAGGAATGGTACATAGGGTCCAGCCTACTGTGTCCTTGAAAATATGAGAGCCAGGAAGAGCCTTACATGAAGATTTTCATCGAAGTGTCTTGTTTCAGATAAATTATGCAGATGTTAAATATTCTAATTAGATTGTAATGCAGGGCTGAATTCCAGTAGCGCAGAGTGTATGAACTACCCCCCATGAGTAATTCATTAGATAAACTTAACAGAACGATTGCTGGATGAAGAATGTGGAAAATGGCTAATGCTGAGTAAAATCAGTAAGGATTGCTCACAAGAGTAAGGGGTGCATAGGCCCTTACTACAGAAATATATGTACGTCCAACTCACCCATGCTACCACTTAATGTTTCCTAAAAAGACCATATTTTCTAATCTTTTTCATATCAGAACTGTAAAATACATACAGATACCCCATGTCTTAAAGTCACTTCACCTAGATGCAGCAAGATTTTTATACTTTACCCATTTTATTTTTTTTCCTCCAGTTTCCTAAATTTGTTGAGGGAAGCAGTCAGATATACTATCCAAAGCCACCAAAGACTGTGGCTCCTAATGCTACATGCAACCCACTGGAACCTAATCTCTCTCCAAGGACAACCAACATGCTGCGAAATGTAGAAAGGGCCCAGTGGATAACAACATATAACCATGATTTCACAGGTATGCATTATTTTTAATATGAACGAATAGAGATAAAGAAGAAAAGGTAACATGATGTCAGCAAAAGGGGTTAGCCAATGGATTTATTTTTCCATTTTTGAGTCTTGTTTCAAGATTTGGGGTATTTTTAAAAAGCAGCTGAATTTATGATAAATGTTACACAGGGTAACAGTTTTTGAGTTTTTCCACACCCGTGAGTAAGCATTTCTTCTCATTTGTCTAACCAAAGAAGACTAGAAAATAAAATATGTTTCCATTAAGGTAGAGGTCCCATGAACCCTCTCGTACTGGATGATTACGACATGAAGCTAATTGGCAGAGTAACTGGAGAATTAGGGGAAGACGTGGAACTTGTAAGTACTCCAATCGCTAAGAACCTCATCCTGCAACCAGATGTAGTGTTCACGGACAGGAGTAGACCCAGATATGACTTCCCGTAGTAGTCCTAGTAATATGTGTTTACAATATCAGGTTCACTCTAAACTGGAGAGAAATTATTCATAGGTTAAAATCTGTGGTGGTCTGTTTTGTAGAGAGAAGTTGTATAATGTATCAAAGATTTGTTCAATTACTAAATTTCTTGATTGCGACTCTGCTTAGTAGCATTTTCTCTCTTATCTTTGAAAGCTGTCACCAGCATATGGCAGCACTTTACAATACCTTTTGCCTCTGTAAACATTAGTAATGCCACCCTTCAAATCAGAAGGGAGGTCTCTTGTGAGTGGTCCAACAGTGCAGAGGCTGAAACACACTGGGTGAGATCCTCAGCTAGTGTAAATCAGCATAGCTCCATTGAAGCTACCAGCTGAGGATCTGGCCTATTGCCTTTATCAGACTCAGTCTCTTTTGATAACATGTAGACGTGGCTTCCATTTGGTAAAAGCCCTTGTAGCATCACAGGTTATTGTTTGTCTATCAAGCAGAATCAGCTGAGGTTTTTGAGAGAGTTTTCCATTCTGCTACTTTCATGTGAGTTGTTTGCCTTTTTATTTTACGGTGCATCAAGAATGTACAATTCCCACAGAGTTCTCTGATTCTATTTTAAAGTGCAGTTCTATTCTGCAATGGGTAAAATGGCTTCGGGAGGTTCCATGTTTATTGTCTCAATAATTTTAATATTAAATGTGCTCAGGATACAAGTAAAATATGTTTTCATAACTGCCAGCCATGCAAACTCAACATCGGATATGAAAATCAAGCTGTATTGCTCTCTTCTCATGCATCATTACCTATAATAAATGTTCTGCAGGCCAATTTATGCCCTCAGTGACACCCGTGCAGTCCCATTGTCTTCAATCAGTTTGCACAGGTGTAATTGATTGGAACTATGTAGAGTATTCTGTTAATAATGCACAAGAAGGAACCGATTCCAATTCACTTTCCCACAGCTGTGCTGGTTCTGCAGTGCTAGCAAGAGTAAAAAAGTAATTCAAACTCCTTTTGTCACAAAAAGATCCAGATGATTTTGAATACACACAAGAAGCAGATCTATTGAGTGAGAAGGGACCATTTTTTACAAAGTCAATTTTAAAAGTAGAAACAGATAACATTTTCAAAAGCATTTAAGTTACTTGGGCTCCTAAATCCAATTTTTAAAAGTGACTTAGTCACTAAGTGAAAGTCAATGGGACTTAAATGTCTAAGTGGCTGTGTCACTTTTTAAAATGGGACTTATTGACATAGCATATGTCTACACTGCAGCTGGAAGTGTAATTTCTAGGTAAGGTAAACATACACGTACTAGTCTTGATTGAGCTAGCACGCCAAAAATAACAGTGTCACTGCAGTGGTGTAGGAAGCAGGACGGGTTAGTCACCTGAATACATGCTTAGGGCTAAGGCGGGATAGTATTTAGGGAGCGAAGACATATCCTTAGATGCTTTTGAAAATGTATAGGGTTGTCAGATAATTGCAGTTAATTCAAACAATTAACTCAAAACAAATTAACTCAATTAAAAATTAATTGCAGTTTTAATTGCACTGTTAAACAATAATAGAATACCAATTTAAATTTATTATAAATATTTTGGATGTTTTTCTACATTTTCAAATATATTGATTTCAGTTACAACCCAGAATACAATGGGTACAGTGATCACTTTATATTATTTTTATTACAGATATTTGCACTTTTAAAAAGATAATCAAAAGAAATAGTATTTTTCAGTTCATCTCATACAAATACTGTAGTGCAATCTCTAGATCATGAAAGTGTAACTTACAAATGTAGAATAACTATTTTTGTTATATAACTGTACTCAAAACAGTGTAAAACTTTAGAGTCTACAAGTCCACTGAGTCCTACCTCTTGTTCAGCCAATCGCTAAGAAAAAAAGTTTGTTTACATTGACAGGAGATAATGCTTCCTGCTACTTATTTACATTGTCACCTGAAAGTGAGCACAGGCATTCGCATAGCACTGTTGTAGCCGGCGTGGCAAGGTATTGACGTGCCAGATATGCTAAACATTCGTATGCTCCTTCATGCTTTAACTTGTAGATTGCATTATCTTTTGTTTTTCTTTTTTTACAGTGCAAATAGTTGTAATCAATAATAATAAATAATAATTGTACCCCATATTTTAAACAGAAAAGCTGCTGAGTTTTCTCTTAAAGGTGACCTGGAAGAAATAGTTTGTGTCCTTTTTCTGCTCCTTTATGATGTATAAAGAAGGCTTGAAAAGTGTATTTTCAATATGTTGCTTCTAGAAGAGAAAATCCAAAATGGCAGCTCTCATTACTTCAAACATAGGTTAGGTTTTCTTGCCCTCTGGTCTCAGAACTTGTGTTTGGAAAAGGTCCACTCTGGGACAGACCTGTTTGTCCCAACAATATTATTCCATTAGCACTTTATTATAAATAGCAGAAATAAAACATTTGGGTTATTTGAGTAATTTTTAGACTGCAAGCTATACCAGGAAGGGATGGTCATTTACTCTGTTTGTACAGTGTCTAGCACAATGGGGCTTTGACTTAGTTGAGGCTCCTTGGTGCTACTGCAATACAAATAATTAATAATGATAGATCAGTGGTTCTCCAAACTATGGTCTGCAGAGAACTGGCTGGCCATACGGTGTTAATGATCCTCATTGTTTCCAACTGCTAAATTACATTAAAAGAAGCTAAACAATATACATTAACGTAAGCATTTGTTGGCATTGCAACATGGATGTCATAAGATCACAAATAGGAGGGATGGTAACCATAGAAAGTGGCAGAAGAGGGCACAAGAAACCTCCTCCCATTTGTGTCCTGAACATAGATGCTGGGCACAATACGTTCATTGTCCTCTTCCAAGCAGAAGGTCTCTGAGTTTAGCCTTCCAGTATGCTCTGGGCAGGGGTGGGATCATGTCTAGGCTCCTCCCCTCACCCAGCAGAGTTGGCCTGTCTATGGGAGGGCACTCACTGCTCACTTTCAAAGGGTGAAGCAGTGGCCATATTCCCCCTGACTCTGTGCCCATGTCTGGCAGCACGCCTCCACACCACCCCCAGTGTGAGGCTGTGGATGAAGACTCACACTTGAACCCTTTCGGCAGAGTAAGCAAACTATCAGGACCACCAGCCACGACACTCTTCCTTTGTGAAATGCATAGGCTTAGATGCCAACCCTAATCCTATTTTTCCTCCCACAGAAAGAAACATTTCTGCCCAGTCTCTCACAAGTGAGGCCCCTAGAAGGGCGCATTGCACGTTTCCTCCAAAGTCGGCGTCCCAGCGAATCAGTTTTACAAGAACGGGATTCCTCAGATGTTCACGTGCCTCCAGTTTTGTACACAGTTCATGCTGTCATACCCAGTTGCTCAGACGTGATACTTAGCAATAGGAAAACAGCAACAAATTTGGTTCAGCAATGTAAACGTACAGAAAATGAAGCCAAGAAAAGGGATGAGGACTCACTGCAGACTCGTCATCTGCCTCAAGCATGTTACCAGAGAGGTGAGAGTCAGGATAACAGACCTATAGTAAACAAATTTCAGAAAATCACGGATACATGGCAAACGGAAGCTTTGTACAGAAGGCAGCTTGCAGTTAGACCTGAATCTGAACCTTCTCCCGCACCGTCTTGGAATTCCCTTTATTACGAAGATTTGAAACCCAGCCATTTAGACCAATACATTGTATGGCACAACCCAGTTAGTCTTAGTAAGCCAGGTGTACCAAAGAATCAAACTGGTGGAGAAGGTGGAAATTTTCAACCGGAGTGCAATGATCAAGAGGAAACCCAATATACTTTGAGTTTGGACGGCAACCCGCCCAACATGGCATTGCCTGAATGGATTCCTAATTCTGGGGTGCCTCGATCTCAGACATCATTACTCGAGCTTCAGGATTCCTTTTCTAAAACAGGAGCACACAAATGTTTTCATAATTCTATTACAGGAGAAGCAAAAGACCTTAGGGATAATATCCATGAAGGGAGGAGGCACACATTCTATGGCTTCAATTCATTTTATTTCTATAACTGACATGTGCCTTTGTCCCTTTAAATTAAAAAAAAAAAGAAGACCCAATCAATCCCTCTCCTTGTATTTATGATCTGATGTTTTGTGACTTATATTTTGGACTCTTTTCTTTGTTTTACTGGTAAAGTAATGAACATCCACAGTCTGAGACACAGATATGTTTAAAAAACAAAGGTGATGGAACACAACATTAAATTGTAGTGAATCACCAGGGGTGGACTGCATTCACCCAACAGTTCTGAAGGAGCCCTACAATGAATAGGTAAGCCAAACGTGTAATTTGCCATTAAGCACAACCACCAAAGGGCTGCAAGGAGCTACTGGAGTAGCTGTTTTTAAAATAAAGCCTAAGGATGATTATGGGAATTAGCTGAGTGGTTGGAAAAACAGTTGAGAAAAGTATAAAGGACTTTAGAGTATATGATAGAAACAGAGCAGCACTGTTGTGGGAAGCTGGATTGTGCTTCTCTACCTGTTTAGGAATCCTTGACAACGTTAACAAAATAGAGGCTAATTGCAAACCGCTAGACAGAATGTATTTAAACATTCGGAAGCATTTTGATAGTGGCCCCCCCTAAAAATGAGACGCTATTAAGGAAACTTAGTGTAAAGCCCTATTGCAGGTTAAGAACTAGCTATGAAATAAGGACACAAAATGTAAGACTAACCAGCTATTCTGACTGCCGAGAGAGGTTAATAGTGGGATATTCCAGTGCTGATCCCTGGGTTAAGTATGGTCCCAGTGAATTTATTAAGGAGCTAGGAGGCAGATTGGGATTAGTAAAGTACCAACATTTGCTAATGACACAACCCTATATAGGTTTTTAATTAGTTATTTAAACCAGGGATTATTAAATTAGGCCCCCAGGAGGACATGAAGGAGGGGGGAGATGCCACAAGGCTTTCTTCACTTTTGTCTGCTGAACTGTTCCACTGAAGGAGCAGGAATTGCCTCGTCACTCCCCATAGATTAGCAGAATATCAGAACATATCCATACTGAGTACATGCCCCTGGCAGTCCCTTCCCACTCCCTGGCCGCATGATCCCAGTACTGAGCTTCCTGCAGCTAGCAGCTGCCTTGGGACTTTCCTTAGGCACTGGATGGGGACTGGAAGATAATACAGCTGGGGACTTATAATATCTATGTGTGGGAACTCTGTGGGGCCGACTGGAAGAGGGATTGTGTTTCCCAGCCCTGCCCCCTTCCCTGCACAGCTCCCCAGACCCACAAAGAGCTCTCTGACTCTCTAGGCAACAGGGGAAATGATGCAATGCAGGCAGCTGAGCCCCCTTTGTCCATGGGAGTGTGAGACCAGCATACAGTGCATCCGGTCTGTATGTGGACAAAATCAGGCCCTGGGTTATTAAGACAAGGGGTGATTAAATTAGCTTTTAAGACTAAGGATGAGTGTGAGGAACTCCTGTAGGACATAACACACTATTAACTGGACAACACAAAGGCAGATTCAATTTAACTGAGACACCTCATGCACACTGCAAGGTGGTGCAATTTAAACAACTCCTGGACACTAATGGATTCTAAATTAGTTGTAACCTCTCAGGGAGAAGATTTCAAAATCAGTGACAACTTCTACTCAGTGGCGCAGCAGCATTCAAAACAGATGGTAAACCACCAGGAATACAGAATGTTATGTTATCATAAAAATCTTCAGGCTACTGCATTCAGTTTTGTTCACCACACTTCATACGCAACATCTTAGAAATAAGGAAGGTCCAGAGAAGGGCAACGAATATAAGACTTGAAAGGGTTATTTACATACTAGCAGAGATTTTAAAAGCCTGGAACTAATCATTTGGAAAGAGAAGAACTAGTTTGATAAGGGACATAACATACTTCATATAGAAAAGGCCTATCAGCCATTCCTATAATATATTCTCAGTCCTATAATGAGAAACCACAAGACCTTTTTGCTCAGTGAAATTAATCAGATCAAAAGAAGCACATTGTAAACTGTGTACTAATTTACTTGTTTAACTTGCTGCTCAGGATACTATTAAGGCAAAGAGCTTAGCAGCATTCAAAAAAGGATTAGACACAAATCCTAGGAGCATAAGAACAGCATCTGCAGTTCTAGTAGATTGAATAAACATTCTAAGTGCTATCAGCCCTTACGCTTCAGGATATAAGCTGATCATGGGCAGATTTAAGAGCCCACTAAAGCATCCAGCATTGACCACTGCTAGAGATAGGACTGGACTATAGATCTCTTCTGATATAGCAGTTCCCACATTACTAGACTCACAAGACACAATGAGCAGTTAATTTTGTAGCCATGATATTGAAACATGACTCAAACTATCTGTCAGGCAGGTAGTTTGATCACAAATGTCTCATTATGGATTAGGGGCGAGATCTACAAACTGCCACTTTAGGTGCCTACACCCAACATTTAGGTACATCTGAGATCCACAAAAACAAGCCCCTAAGTTGCCACCTAACCATGGAAGTGCTTAAATTTCTGCTGGTGGGCAAGCACAAAGCTGCCTACGTCCTGATGCCACCACACTACTTCACACCTAAACCCCTACAGGATTCTCAAACTATCTCACCTGCAGGGTCCCATCTGGTAGATGTGATCTGAGCACACCTAACCCACCCTGAAGTTAGTTGAGGGAGACCAGGTCAGGTAGTAAGAGAGAGAGAGAGAGAGAGTGTGCCTGGGTATGCCCAATAGTTAGGGCATTCATCTGGGAATTCATTACTTCTATGGGCATTCTGTGCCAAAAAAATTAAAAATTCTGCGCACAATATTTTAAAATTCTGCAAGTTCTATTTGTCAATAAATAAATACAAAGGCTCCAGCATGGCAGTGGGGAGCACAGGGTGGGAGATCACCCTGCAGCCTCCCCACCCCAGGGACGTGGACTCAGTGATGAGGCTGCATCCGATCCTGACACAGCACAAGGCCTGGGCCTGCCCCTCTGCACCAGGTGCACCAGGCAGGATCCAAGTCTGGAGGGATCTAGATGTGGGGTGAGAGGATTCTGTGTGGGACAATCTGGGTGCAGGCAGCTCAACATGGGGTCTAGGTGTGGCAGAATTTGGATGCACAGAGATTTGTTGTGGGGGTTCCAGGTGCAGGGGCTTCCAGATGAAAGTGGTTGGGGCTCAGTGGAGGGGTCTCAGAGGGGGTGCTGGGTGCTGGAGGGGTGGGGTGGGAGTCTGGGGTCAGTGGCATGGGGATCTGGATGTGGGGGCTCAGGGTGGTGCAGGGGGGGTGAGGCTCATCAGGATGGGGGGTTGAGTGCAGAGAGCTCAGTGGGGGGTGGTCTGGGTGCAGGGGTGGGAGTCCGGAGGCAGGGGTCTGGGTTCAGGGGGTTCCAGATGCAGGGGTTGAGGTTCAATGGGGTGGGGTTCAGGTATGGAGGGCTAGGGGGGTTCTGAGTGTATGAGGTGAGGCTTGGCAGGGGTGTCTGGGTATGGGAGGTCCAGATGCATGGGGGTTGGAGGAGCAGCTCCCTGTGCAGCTGAAGAGCGATGGGGGCAGGCAGCAGGGGAGGACGCTGTGCTCCCTGCAGCTGGGGGAAATTTCTGGGGGTGGGTCTGACACAGCTGCAGCCTCTCCTTGCAGGGGAAGAGGAAATCCAGTCCTTTCCTGTCTCCAGCCCAGCCAGGACTAGCAGCTGGTCCCAACTCAGGGAAGGAGCCACTGACTGAGGTGTCCCACAGCCCTGCGGTGATTTACCTCTCCGCCGGCTGCTCTGGGTGCCTAAAACAATGTACCTGCTCCACTAGGGAGTGATGCATGATTGCGCTTGCAGCTTCCCTTTACTTCCCTGTCAGAAAGTCATTTTTCTGTGGGGAAGCAAAGAAATCGGGGGGGAGGGCCATGAATTCTGCACAAGCGCAGAATTCTCCCAGGAGTAATTCATGTTTGAATCCATAGTCTGGAGCAGGCAGTTGAACCCAGCTCTCCCACGTCCCAGGAGAACACCTAACTATTGGTTATAGTGAGCTGGTTTGCCCTTGCCCATTCCGTTGCTAGGGTGTGGGCTATCTAAGCAGCTGACCTTCCAGGAGAGGGTTCACAGCTTGCAGCTTGAGTGGCGGGAGGTGCCTAACTGCCTAGGCATTTTCTACTGGCTTGCTGAGGCATCTCCCTGCTCAGCTTGCTGGCTTCAATAATTCCCTTTCTTAAACACCTAATTCTCCCCCATAGGATGCTTGGTGAGTCTGGCTACCTAACTTGGGGCTGAGGATTTCCAGGCCCTAAGGAGCTGGATGTTGCAGTGCTTTACGGATCTGGCCCCGAATCCTGGAATTAACATACAGCAAGTGACTGGGCTGTATCCACCATCTCACGTGGTCAGTCTCCAGCTCCAAGCCCGTTGCATACACAACACAGAGTGTCCCTCTGGAGCTCTACAGGGCACAGAGTGTATGGACACCAGCACAAATTCTGCACCACCCCTCTTTCTGCAGCACAGCAGCACTATTTCTGCTGGGTTGTAACTTGTGGCTCTCCATGTAGGGTGACCAGATGTCCTGATTTTTGGGTCTTTGTCTTATATAGGCTCCTATTACCCCCCATCCCCTGTCCCGATTTTTCACACTTGCCGTCAGATCACCGTATCTCCATGGCAGGGGACAGGACTTGGTCCTAAATATGTCATTGGGGTTGCTTCACAGAAAATTCTGAGATCAACTTCAGGCTTCTCTTTTTTTTTAATGACTCTTAATGTGAGTTGTAGCACCATCCTTGTGCTCTTATTTTAAGAAACACCTTGATGCCTTGGCCAGTTTAATACAAGAACTGCAAAGGCTTTATAGATTACATTAGATTAAGATATCATTACATAAGGAGACCCAACCATACAAATCTCCTTACAAAGGAGACTTAATTTGAAGCTTTTCTTGGGTAGGTTGATGCCCTGGAGAATAATTTGACAGCCAGCCTCTTTTGCTACAACTACCTACAATGTTATAACTTAGATTTACTTTAGATCATGCCACCAAATGATAACACAGTGACAGGATAATAATCTCTGACCATAACAGAGCTGCAGAGGCACTTATCACAGCAGGAGCCTATTCCCAATTAGTTTATCTATTAGCAAAAACGATGAAAAAGTAAACTGAAAAAGTGGCAGATTTGACCAGCTATACGGAAATAATGTAGGCCAACTGCAATTAGTGCCGTTGTATTGTGCCCTCTGATGGATGGAATCTGACCTGCTCAAGCACTGGTGAACACTTTCCAGGGTTGAGTTTTTTACTGCCAACTTTCAGATGTCACAATCCTCCTCTTTCAAAATGGCTGAAGTTTTAGTCACATTCATTAGTAAATAAGTATCAGAAGCAAAGTGACCAACTTCCATATGTACTGTATTTCATATCTATAACATTCCATATACTTTACCCAACTAGGTACTTCTACAGCCTTTATCACCATACTATTTAAGCACCTCATTGATGATAATAAATATCTCCGAGCGGTAGAGAAGTATACTTAATCTCCATTTTACAGGGTGGTGATCAAGGCTCAGAGATGAAGTGACTTGCCCAAGGTCACACACAAAGGCTGTAGCAGAGCTGAGAACTAAATCCAGATTGCCTGAGTCCTAACCTAGTTCCACAAAACTATCTTTCCTTTCTTAGCTAAATGTTTTCCATTTAAAAGAACTCTGTGAATATATTTCTCCTTTTTTTAAATTAGTAACTGGACCTAACCTTCTGTACATATTTATTTGATTTCACTATTTTCCCTTTTAAAAAAAAGAATTCCATAAAAATAATTTTGTTTCGAAAAAAGGTGCATCATTCTTGCATAATGGTTTGAGATGTTAGAAAAACAGTCAGGGTCCTTTTTTAGGAGTATTTCAGTTGTACCTAGAATGTGAAAATAGTTGAAAAATTAAAACAATAACTTCATAAACAAATGCCACTCTGATGCTAAAATTGGGAACAAATGAATACTATGTTGTAAATGTACTCTGATTAATGATAACCTACTCCTACAACTGAGAGAGACACAGATTCTGGCACAGAAAGCCACCACTTTATTCTCTTCAGCTCTGGAAATAACACACAGTGTACACATTAAATGCTTGTAAGCATGCCACATCCTATGTGCAGGATTTGCATTTAATGCTGTCTGATGCTTCTCCAGTCCTCTCAATTCCCACATATATCTAATCCAACAATTTACCACTAAAGCATTATCCAAAGTTCTTACTAAAAACACACTATACAGGGTCAGAAAGCAATGATATTCTGTTTCAATTTCTTATATGGATATTTCTACTAAATTTACAGCATTAACAAAAGTATTGTAAACTTTGCAGGAATCGAACAAAGGGCTACATAGTTTTCATTAATCATATTTAGGGTCTGATGTTTCCAAGAGAAATATACCTATTTCTAGTTTCAGAGTAGCAGCCGTGTTAGTCTATATTCTCAAAAAGAACAGGAGTACTTGTGGCACCTTAGAGACTAACAAATTTATTAGAGCATAAGCATCCGAAGAAGTGGGCTGTAGCCCACGAAAGCTTATGCTCTAATAAATTTGTTAGTCTCTACGGTGCCACAAGTACTCCTGTTCTTTATACCTATTTCTACTATATTTATCTTGGGATTTTTTATCTCTTCCCATTTTTTTCTTACCTACAAGTGGCTTTTCTCTTTTAGGCCTGATTCCTAAAGCATACGCTTAACTTGATTACTGAGATAGTCCATTGAAATCAATCCAAAAACTTGCAGGCACAACAGCACTGGTATACTGCAGCACTGGTATACTGCAGCACTGGTATACTCAACTGCTGAATATTGCACACCAGTCTGAGCAGGCAGCTCATATACTAGATCTCTGGATGCACATGTAAGGGGGCTGTTGGCCACTTACTGAAACTCGAGGGGATCTTTTTTGGTTGGTTCTCACCCAGTACCAGGAGAAAGGGCCCAAGAGAAATCAGAATCCTAAGATTGACAGTCCCCAGGGCCAATGGGGAAAGGGCAATGTTCCAAGTCAGCCAGATTGACAGAGCAGGCAGGCCAATGAGGGAGTCAAGAGCCCGGGGCCTGACCTCCCTGTGAGCTGGAGTGGCTGGAGCCAGAGTAGGGCAGAGCTAAGGAGACAGCAGCAGCCAGAGCTGAGCTGGAAGCAAAGCAGCAACTGGGGAGAGAGCAGCAGCCCAGAGACAGAGAAGGCAGAGCTGGGCTGGAGCCAGAACAACAGCAGCAGCATTGAGGCAGAGCGGAGCTAGAGCAGCCTGGAACTGGGGAGCTGGAGCAGTGGAGACCAGCCACACAGACAGTGAGCCAAATCGGAGCTTCAGCGAAGAGCTGCGGGGCCAGAGCCAGGATATCGAACGCTGGCCGTGCCCCAAGTAATACCAGAGCCAAGCGCTGTGAGCAGCTGGGGAGAGCAAGGTGGGACCCCGGGCAGCTATTGCTCAGCAGAGGGAGACATCATCGGACAAGAGGGTCCCAACATGACAGAAGGGCCAATGCTGGGAGGGGTGGGGGGAAAAGGGAAGGCTCCTGCCACCTAGAGCCTGATGGCATGTAGCCACCCCCAGGGCAAATGTCTTACCTGCAGTCTCACTGCAGTGCAACCAGATCCTGGGAAGGAAGGAATGACGTCTGGGACCTGTGCAGAATGGACTGTGAACTTTTCTTAAATTGCAGAGACTTGTTCCTTTAACCTTTTCCATTTGTCCCCTTTTTCTTACTGATGTTGTTTAATAAATTGTATTTGGTTTAAACAATGTACTGATTAGTGGGTCAGGGAAGTAGCCAGTAAGGAGAAAGTATCCCAGAGTGGAGGACATCCTAGCCCTTGTCCTAAGTGACCATGACAAGATTGAGGGTTAAACCTTCCAGGAATCCTGGGACAGTCTTACCGGGATTACAAGGACTCTGCCAAATGGGAAAATAGAAGAGGAGTCCTTAAGATGAGGAAGACATCTGGGCAAAGGGACTTGGGGCAAGGACTCAGATCCTTTCGCTATCCGATTCCACTGGGAGGAATACAGAAGCCAAGACAGTTCTCCACAAATTGCAGGACCATCCTCCCTAATGCTGCAATGAGAATCATAACTGGAACATTAACATCAACACCTATTCAGTGGTTGTCCACTCTAGCATACATACCACCAAACAAAATCCATAGAAGAAAACACAGCTTGTGAGTATAACCAAACCATGGCCAATTTGAACTTACCATTTTATGAGGTCTTCTGCATTCTTTTTGAGATCAGGCTAAAGCTCTTAAAGCATCTTCATTCAGACTCGAGGCACACTGAAAAGAATTCTGGAATAATGCTATTTTCCTAAACAACCACCATTACCAACCCCATAAAACAACTTCCAGGCTTCAGCCTACCCCCAGAAACAATGCTCTGCATTGGACTGTTTCAGAACATCATATGGCAGATGCTGTCATCTCTTATGCCAATAAGAGACCGTTGTGCCAGCACCACACAATGAGGATTGCTCAACTCTGTGACTCAAGAAGGCCGTCCAGGACATGCCTGGGCCAGTTTCTTTCCAAGTATAAAACGATGGACAGTGGCATCATGAGATGACCTCTCTCGTCACCTGCTTACACTGAAAGCAACAAGAAGACTGGTCCCAGGATAAGAAGGAAATTCAGCCCGTGTATTAAGAACTACAGTCTACCTGCAACATCCAGTGAGGTGAGAAAAACTGTTTGATTCAACTTTTGCTTAGTCTAAAAGTTTAGGCATTAGAATGCGTGTTTACTTTTTATTTTTGTATGGAAACTATGACCTTTTATGCCTACCACTTATAATCACTTAAAATCTATCTTTCTGTAGTTACTAAATGTAATTTAATGTTTTAGCCTTACCAGTGAGTTTGTCTAAAGTGCTTGGGGAATCTGTTCAGGTTACAAAAACTGGTGCATGTCCACGTTCCTTTGGCGAAGTGGCATACTAATAAATAAGCTTGCACTGTTCAAGAGGTCGGGAACACTGTAAGATGGTATATTTCTAAGATGTAAGGCTGGGGGCTTGGGAAATTTGCTGATGTTTCCACATGTATAGGTCATGAGTGGCTTAGAGGGTGTTCATGCAACTTCACTGGGTGTGCCTCTGCGTGCTTGTGACGGAGTGGTAACAGCGCCTGGAGGGGTTTGCTGCTTGTCACTGGCAAAGCATTGTGAGAGACAACCCAGGCTGGAGAGTTAAGGGGGCACAGTGGTTGCACAATTCCAGGTTGTACCCCAAGGATCCCATCACAAAAATATAGCATGCATGTAACATGGCCATGTTAGTTTAATTATATGAATCTTAAGTTTCCATCATTGCCAACCTCTACCATTCAAACTCTTGAGTTTGGTTTTGGTGTTGTATTTTGATGATTTCCAGACTGTATTTAAGCTCCTGAAGGTGTTCCTTGCTTTACTGATTTTGTTCCAGATCATAGAATCATAGAATCATAGAATATCAGAGTTGGAAGGGACCTCAAGAGGTCATCTAGTCCAACCCCCTGCTCAAAACAGGACCAATTCCCAGCTAAATCATCCCAGCCAGGGCTTTGTCAAGCCGGGCCTTAAAAACCTCCAAGGAAGGAGGTCCTGGCTTGTTCCACGGTCCTGGCTGATGGTGCTGCCCAAGTATGTGAATGTTTCTACACTGGTGAAAACATAATCCTCTATCCGTACTGGTGATAGTGAGGCAATATTAAAGGTCATGATATCTGTCTTATTGTGATTGATTTTCAGTCCAATTTGCTGGCTGAATGCATTGAGTCGAGTTGTTTTTTCTTGTATATGGTGTTAGATATGTGATAGGAGAGTGAGATCATCTGCGAAGTCCAGGTCTTCAAGGGATGAGAAGGGTGTCCATTTAATGCCTCTTGGCATGTCTTCTGTTGTATGCTGAATTACCCAGTCAATGGCAATGTTGAGGAGGATTGCAGACATGACACACTCCTGACATACTCCTGTTTTTACTTCAAAACTGAGCTCACTGTAATCTATCCTACATGTAAAGTTGAAATAAAAGCTTTTGATGATGTTGATTATACGGAGAAGGATTCCATATGCCCACAGAATGCACCATAGGCTGGTCCTGTGAATGCTGTCAAAAGCCTTCTCAAAGTCTTTATGTAGAGCTGCTGTTGCCATTCTAAGAATTGTTCTATTATGTTTTGTAGAGTGAAGATCTGGTCTGTGCATCCACGCCTGTGTACTTTCAACATTACTTTATAATGTAGAAGGCTGGGGAATGAGAAAGTATGACATGTCTAAACTGTCTTCATTCCATACAGCCTGCCTCAGAAAAATCCTCCATATCTTTTGGCCCAGAACAATCTCAAACCAAGATCTATTGACACAGTGCAGCCAAGAGTATATGAGCACCATCATTGCCAGGAGGCGTTGGAGAGGGATTGGCCATGTGCTTTGGATGGAAACTGATTCCACCACCAGAGTAGCAATAAGATGAACACCTGAAGGCAAGCAAAAACGAGGCTGCCTGAAAACAACATGGCAAAGAACTGTGAAAGCTGACCTGAAAAACCTGGGGCACAGCTGGGGAACCATTGAAAGACTTGCCAGAAACAGACAGCAGTGGAGGTTGCTGCCTTAAATGCCAGAGGCGTAATGGGAACACGATGATGACCATTCAAAAATCATGATTTAGGACATTATATCACTAGGTTGGTTTTTAAAATCATGATTTTAAAAAACTTAAATCAATTTTATTTGCATTCTGGCTGGTTTTGAATGTTTAAGATCCACATGGGTCATGTTTTCAAGGTGTTTGTCACAATTAGAGCCACTGAACTTATTTTTTTATTAAAATTGAGATTCTCACATAATCACAATTCCAGAGCTGCCCTCAAGAGATACACTAAATACCACAAAAACTGCAATAAAATCCCAAGACTTGGCAACACTGCTTAGTTTAATTTTTCAACCTTCACGTTGTATTGACAATGGTTTTGCTTTTAATTTCCTAGTTTCCTATGTCCTTAAAAGAGGAAAGGGCTAAAAACACCCTCTAAGCTGCTTTAAGAACTTATAGTGGCATAAAGTCTTAAGCTGCTCTAAGTCTCTGAAGTGGACTGGTGCCCACTGACATCCATTCAAAAGTGCCCTCTTTGTCTACCTAGGACACAGTCCTCAAATATTTCTAACTTACTTTATAGCCAGTGTGTTTTGGCCTCCAAGCATAGATATGACATGCTCTTTGGTGAACATTACATACTGAGTTTCAAAATTAAGCTGTTTCTGAGTTGTGTCTGGAAAAGGAGTGGCAATATTTTTATTTTTATAGTAGAAACTTTTTTAAAAGCTTTTCTTTAACTCAAAAGAACTGAAGCAATTTTTGTCAAAACCCTTTAAAAAGTTCCTCAGAGTTTCACATGAACGTGCCAGGGATCAGCATTTGAAAATGAATGCCATGATTCTCCTGTCTTGCACCACGTGTGCCCATTCAGACCTCTGCAGAACAAGTGTGAAAAACTGCAGTTCTGATTTAGGCTACATCTACACTTAAACCTTTAAACTGCAGCTGCACCGTGTAACATGTCAGTGTTGATGCTTACTATGATGATAGGAAGGGTTGTCCCATCTTCCTACCCTTGAGAGCTGCAGCTACACTGATCTAACTTTTCAGAGTAGCCCAGCCCTTAGTAGCCTTTTGCACAGATGTAAAACACACAGTCCGGGTCTACACACAGAGTTGCACTGGTTTAACTACAGGCGTGATTTTAACCCAACATAGTGAAATCAGGGCAATTTTGTGCGTGGACACCAACATTGATGTCAGCTTATCTGGCAGCTTGCTAACGCAGCAAATCCCTTTTAGACCAAGGGAAGCCTTTCCACACGGACCAGTCTGGGTTTGGTTCAACCAGTTAAACAAACCCGATGCCTGTTGTCACGCAAGGCAGTGGGAGGCAGGCCCCGGCCTGGACGTCACGTGCTCTCCAGCCCTGGCTGGGAAGCACGTGGTGCAAGTGACCAGCCCTGACCCACCGCCGCTCCGCAGCCTGGAGGCTGAGGGCTAGCAGCAAGGGAAGCCCCGTTTCCCGCCCGCGGGCTGTGGGATTCCCGGCTCGCATCACTGCTTAGGCTCCTCCGCCGGGGCCCGTAGAAAGAGGCAGCACGTGACTTTACCGAGGCACACATGAGGACACAGCCTCACCTTGCACCGCTGACCTTTGCGTCTCACTGTTGTACGCATGCGCAAAGGTCTCGCCTCCTAGTCGCGCCCTCGTACCTCTTACGTATCCTCACATACGTCATGCGCCATTTCGTAACGAGGATAAGGCGGAGACCGGCTCTACTTGGAAGCCACCTATCCTGCTGTTAACGTTGTGTGACGTTTGTCCTGATGGACACGTAAGGAAACAAATCAAAGTTTCCCAGGGCGGCACCTGATTGGCCAGCACTTCGAGCGGGCGGGCCGACTGCCAATGCGGTTTGGTTGCAGTGGTACCGGCTACATAGGCTCGGGTACGGCGTGTCCTTGGGCTCAGACAGCGAGCGTGGGACAGAGACAATAGCGGTCGGAGAAGGCCAGCAGGTGGGTGCCACGAGGAGGGGTTCCCGTGGGGAAGGGGGTTGCTGGTGCTCTGGTCTCGGTCGGGCCGGCGCGGGGCTCGGGCTGCCCGGGGGAGGGGGTCCGGCCCGGGCTGCAGCGGCCACTTCGCGCCATCCCGGCATCACCCCGACCTTGGCTCTTCCTGGGCCCGCATCGCGCCCGGCTGTCTCCCCCCACGGCGACCGGCCCAGCGGAAGTTTCCAGTTGGGGCCCGGCTGCTGGCTGGGGCCACCGACAAGGTCAGCCTGAAGCGCGACGGGCCGGGACCCTTCAGTCCCAGGAGTGGTACCGGACACGCTGCGGGGCTCGGGGCTGCCCTCTGCCGCCGCGCGGGACCGTGTCTGGCTGGGCTGGGAGCGGCTCCATTGCAGCGCCTGGCAGCCTCCCTCGGTGTCCCTGCCCGGGGCGCTTGTCAGGTCCCTGGACGCTCTGTGGGGACTGTTTCCCGAGCCTACAGGCAGCTGCTTTCTAGTCGGGACGAGCTTTGTAGCTTCTAAGTCCTGAAGCCAAGAGAACAGTTGTCGAGCCCTGCTAATTTTCTCGTTGGGTGTATGAAATGATATCTGAGGATTTTTAGACCGGTGGGTCCTCTCCAGAACGGCCTCGCCTAAGACTATACATATGCTTTCCTGCCTCTTCTAAAGTGCACCCAAAACGACCTGACCTTGGTATTGTTTCCTTTTCAGCATTGAAAATGGGAGACATTGAAAAGGGCAAGAAGATCTTTGTTCAGAAATGTGCGCAGTGCCACACAGTTGAAAAGGGAGGCAAGCACAAGACTGGACCCAACCTGAATGGCCTAATTGGACGGAAGACTGGCCAAGCTGAGGGCTTCTCTTACACAGAAGCAAACAAGAACAAAGGTAAAACTAAAGTGGTACTCTTCCAAGTTACATGGAAGATGTAGAATGGTAACTGAGTGATAGACAACATCCAGCTGCCAATGGCAGTAGTTCTATAAGTATTATATTTGGTTTAATTTAAAATGTTTGCCTTTAGATAAGTGATTTTTGCGGAAGAGGTTAATTATTTCAAATGTGTAATTGATGGCTCAGCTTATAAATCTATATTAACAACTTTAATTGTTTTTAGGAATCACCTGGGGTGAGGAAACACTGATGGAGTACTTGGAAAATCCGAAGAAGTACATCCCAGGAACAAAGATGATTTTTGCTGGCATTAAGAAGAAGACTGAGAGGGCAGACTTGATAGCATATCTCAAAGATGCCACTTCTAAGTAATAGTTATCTGCTGCCTTATTTATTTCACAACAGAAAAGGAAATGAGTGTTTCTGTGATGAGATTGGTTTTTAAATTTTTTCTATTTTTACATGCACTATATTAAACCTCTTAAAATCTGTCTCATCAGCTAGAGAATGTTGCTTATGGATGGTTGTTAAAGAATACATTTGTTTGGCAGTCGTAGCTTCTGGGAATACATTTAAATTGGATTGGGCTTGAATGAGTACAATCATGTTCTATGTTTTGTAGTCATTCCTGATCATGCAATTAAAAAAAGAAAAGTTTTTGTGCTTCCTTCATTCTAAAGAGTATAACCAGATATTGGTCAATAGTATGGTGGTTCTGACAGAGGTCAGCACTTCAAAAAAGAGAAGAGCAGTTTCTTGGCATTCCCCACGCATCCTCTTCTCCATTATGTCTCTTCCCACCAAGAAGATCAAACAAGGGAATTAATTTGACTACACTACTTAATAGAGCTATATCACTGAGTAGAGGGACATTTGTTTTTCGTGAGAACTAGCAATGCAGCTTTTTTTTATTTCATAGCCTGACAGTCAAACTGGGCAAAGTCCCAGCTACTTTGATAGTGTCCGCTATCGGAAAGCCTTACCTGGCTTATGCAAATTATTCTGATTTCATTCTGCATGATACAACGCATGCCCTGTCATCAAAAATTTCTTCATAATGATTGAAATGCTCTGCTTCATAGGAACTTTTTAAAGGGACAGTTAACTTAAAACTGCTCAGAGCCTAGTGACTGTCCTAGATGTTAAATATCTATTATGGCTCCTGAAAGAAGGACCCACCCTGTTGTGAAAAGGTTATTAACAAGTGCTCTGGGAGTTAGCAAGGTACAATGTAAAAACTGTGCTTGCATCTGTGAGCAAGGACTCTTATCTAGCTAATATTTCTCATTAGTACCTCTAATCAATTGGATAGAGGCAATTTCTGTTCAACAGGTGCTGGAATTGCACTTGCAGTATTGAAGAAGGAAATGAAGACTTCCTCTCTGCCTCACTTTAGCAAATGCTGTTTGCTCACTTCTGAAAACTTGATTTTGCACAGTGTAAAATGGAATTTTTAAAAGGTTCAACTGTTTTCTCCATAGACAAAACGGAATTGTTAGGATAAATGTATTTATTGTGTACCACCCACTCAGACACATGATGAGGTTGTGTGCTTGATACTATAAATTAAAAAACCTTCCCAGCAGAATACTTCCTGAATGTCTGAAATTATTAACTGAGAAGTGATGGGGTCATAGCTCAAAGCTGTGTGGCTGCACTATGGCACTAGGCTTCTAGGAAGCAACAGTGATGGAGGGATTGGCGTGGGGGAAAAAAGCAAACCACTGAGTGGTTGGGTATGTGAGGAGGAGGTGTATGGGGGGGGGAAAAGTCTACCAGGCCATCACCTAGGCAGGGCAACATGTCTTTATTGGAAAGCTTTTTTCTCCACAACAACAAAGTGATGATTTACTTTGCAGTATATTTTAATATAGTCTTCTGATGCTTTAATTTCTTATGGTACATATTCAGATTCTGAATTTTCCCCTTATAGTATCCCTTAACTTCATTTATATCTTACTATGACCCATTCCTTAGTTTTTCTGGAAAATAGTTTAAATAAGTAACATACTTTATTTAAAAAAAAAAAAAAAATCTTGTCTTCCTAATGCCAACGGAAATGCTAATAGCACTCAAGGGTTGAGAAGCTACAGCCTTCCAATGCTGGCCTAAGGTAAGTGTGGTTACATCTTAATGCTGTCTTAACTTCTGTAATTGCTAAAGAATTATTAAAACTTGGAGCAGGAGGGGAAAGCTCACTTTAGCCCTTTATGCACTCATGTACCAGTTAGTACTTTTATCATAAAGCGTGCTCAGTAAAGTAGCAATACTTAGTGAGACATAACAGAACTTCATCTAACATGTAATTTTAACACACACTAAACTTTATTTAAAATACCTGCACTTCATAATTACTGAATAATAACAAAGTATCTAAAAAGATAGCTGGCACCTACTCTCTCCACTTAATGGGTAGGTTGGCACTACATTACCCCTGAAGACTCCTCAAATGCTATAATGCTGCTGAAAGCACATTGTATTTGCACTCTAGCTAGGTACTTTTAGCACTCTGTGTTGCATGAATGCCTCAAACATCTGTGAAGTTTATTTTACATCACCTTTCTCAGGCAGGGAACTACTATCCCCATTCTACAGATATTAAATAATGTGCTCAGGGAAGAATTTATTCCAATCTCTGCTTTACCTACAAACCTATTCCTCCTCCTGGGCACTAAAATACTGGAAGAGTACCAAACAGCATTTTTACTGGCTCTGTAGCCCCTACCTCTGCATACCATTATGTACACATTCCTGCAATAAGGCCTAGTACTCTGCAGCAAGATGGAACTAAATACTTCAGCAAATGGGTAACGTGGCAGAAGGTCAGGTATATTCAGAACTAGCGCTTTGTTTAATAAAATCTCTTTAAAGTGCTCTATTGAGCTTGAACTGCTTATACATTTTCAGTATGTTGTAGGCTTTTGCACTGAAAATGCAAACCTGCATTGTTAAAGTTGTCGGGGAGGATTGGAGAAAGCTGGCAGAAAGGTAGGAGACAGCTGAAGCTTTTGATACATCCCCTATTACTTTCACCACTTTTGGGAAGATATGGATGGATGGGCTGGAATTTCTCATCCCATCTCCCATTCACACTCCCCAACAAATCCTTCACAATTGTTCTGCTAGATAACATTACCCATCATTTACTGCTATATCCAATGTTGGATAAACACATTTGCTTAATGGTTTTACCAAATAGATCAGTAATGAATTAGCAATAGTGACATCAAGATGTCATCAGGTTTCAGTTAATACCCCACTGAGATTAATGTAAATCTAGTCTTAATTTGTTTCAGACTGGCTGCAGCTTCAGGCTTTGGTGTGAGGGTAGGTTTATTTATTTTTTTAAAATAAAAGCTTAGATGCTAGAGATGCTAGAGCACAGATGGAGCCATTTCAGTATTTGTGCAGTTACATATGTGCCAGGTTGTGCATTCCTGCCAATCTGGGTGAATATCTCCCATCATGATCCTTTTTTATAGTTATTTGGGATTGTATGCTACTTACTTACAGTGAGGTGGTTATATCCTTTTCCTTCGTGGTTAATGTTTAATCTTCCCCCGTGCCCGCCCTCCCTCCCCCCCCCACCACTCCCTGAAGTGCATGTCATCTTGGACAATTATCTGTAATGCAGTAGAACCTAGGGTTCCCAATGAGGGATCAAGGCCCCAGTTGTGCTAGGCACTTTACAATCCAATAACAAAAAGATAGTAAACTTTTCAGGCAGGAACTGTCTCGATGTATTGCACCTTAAAACTGCCCTCACCCTGTACAAAAGCATATTGTATGTAATGATACATTAATTCATGTGTTGAGATGGTCACTGACTAAATATGGAGCGTTAAGACACCATCCTTGTCAAAAGGCTTTTCACTTTAAACAAATAATAGCATATAGGGATAGATTAGGACCCCACAAAGGCTATTAGGTTGCTATGAAGTCTAATGAAACACTGATATAAAACAATCTTCTCTTGCTTACTATGTTGTTTAACTTTTAACAATTTTTGCTAGTTTTTTTTATATTTCCTGACTTTGACTACTCTACTTCTCCCTGGGGGGGAAGCTCTGCTCCCAACAGCCCATCCTGTTACAAATGAATTCATCTGTTCAGTTTAATGAAAGATTGGAATTTAATCAACATTTCTTTTGCTTTAAGGGACTTGGGGGGGGGGAGGGCGGTTATTGTGCATTCTTCTTTTTGGTACAAAAAGTAGCACTAATGAGGCCGAAGAAACGCCCACATTAATTTATTTCTGTTCTATACTGGGGTGGCTCAGATACGGAGACCAAGCCTAAATCTGCAAAGGTAGATGCCTAAATCCCAGTTTTAGACTCCACTGTAGTCCACAAAACTCCTGCTGAATTCTAAATGGTCCACTGACTATTTCAGTATTTATCCACAGTGAAACAGTCAGTGGTCTGGGGGGAGGCAAGAGAGCGAGCAAGTGAGAATAACTCAGTAGTCCAGTGATTAGAGAACCCATCTGGGAGATGGAGAGCACTGTTCCAATGCCCATGCTCCAATCACTCTTTTGTTATTTAATCTGCAGTGGAACAGTTTCAACAGGAGAGACTGAGGGAGCCTCACATCAGAATATGCTGTTGCTCAGTGATTACAGCACCCATGGGAGAGATGGGTGAAGATCCACATTTAAATTCTTTCTCCCCCCTCTGTGGGGAATTGAACCCAGGTCTCCCATATCCCAGCTGAGTGCTCTAACCACTGGCTTAAAAGTTCAGGGCAATAGCACCTGCTGCCGCCACCACTTTTTTTCTCCTCTGATAATTGCATGTGGCGCAAGGCAGGGGTCTAACTCATTCCTGCAAGAAACGCCTTAGGTGCCTAAGCCACCAGGAGCCAGTTTATCCCTATACACGGATTGCTAAGCAGAGATAGGCACCTCTCTGTAGCCCAGACTTTGGGCAGCTCTACACTTTAAACAGAGCAGCTACACAGCTGGTAGCGCTCGAGTGAAGGTGTTACTATACCAATGAGAGAGCTTCTCCCATCAGTATAGTTAATCCATCTCTACAAGAGGAGGTAGCTGTGTCGATGGGAGAAGCCCTCCCGTGGACATAGCACCGTCTACGCTGGTTGTTAGGTTGGTATAACTGGGTTGCTCAGGGATGTGGATTTTTCACATCCCTGAACAATGTAGTTACACTGATATATGTCTGTAATATAGTCCTGGCCTTAGGCACCTGGCTTTGTGAGAGAGGCAGGATTTAGCACACACCCCTCTGACTGGCATCGCCCATTGGCTATTTTAGGCAGCTCCCCACTTAGCATGCTGGCTTTTATTGATGGCATTCTTAGGTGCCTAACACTTCCTATGCATTGTATAGAGAGCCTAGGCATCTAATTTGGCTTTATGGATCACAGTGCCTTCCTGAGATTTTTATACACACCTAAAAGTTAGGTGCCGTGACGCTCAGCATTGCAAATCACTTTGTGCATCACACCTGTGGAGTTTAAGGCTAGAAGGGACCATTAGATCATTTAGTCTGACCTCTCGCATATCACAGGTCATTAAAATTCATCCAGTTACCCCTGTCTCAAGCCCAATAATTTGTTTGACTAAAGCCTAATTTGTGTTTTGCTAAAGCACATTTTCCAAAACTCACCCAGTCTTGATTTGAAGACATCAAGAGATGGAAGAATCCACCACTTCCCTGTGTAGTTTGCTCCAAGGTTAACCACCTACATTGTTAAAAAATTGTCTTATTTCTGATTTGAATTTGTCTGGCTTTGAATTTCAGCTGCTTGTTCTTACGTGTTTCTTCAGTAGATTAAAGAGCCTTAAATACCTGGTATTTTCTCCACGTGAAGGTACTTATGCACAAATCAAATCACCTCTCAATCTTCTTTTTAATAAGCTACACAAGTTGAGCTCTTTAAATCTCTCCCTGCAAAGCATTTTCTTAGGCCCTTGAATCATTTCTGTAGTTCTTTTCTGTGCCCTCTCCAAATTGTCAACATTATTTTAAAAATGTGGAAACTAGAACTGTATGTACGTTGCGGTGATCACCCACGCCTTCTGCCTGCTGACATGTCCCGATGCCACGGTAAGGCCACGTGAGCCAGAGTGACATCGTTCTCCCACTACGAGAAAGGGACCAAGTGACCTTCTCCGTTGTATCATATGAACTGGAACCATAAACTCCCTGAACATTAAATCTCGCCAAATGAGGGTCAATCCATCCTCATCATCATATCCACTCATTATACTCCACTCCCGAACATAGCCACTCTATGAACTTCATACCCTCATATCTCAATGCCTGTACTTTGACCCATCAACCTTTTACCCCCAATCAGGGATATTGCAGATTATGTATTCCTTATGCGACCTGATCTTAAACCAAATTTTGCACCCTCAATAATCTGTACGTTATTCCCTGATAACCAGAAACTTTTATGCTCAAACTCTGTTAACTTTTTTTTTAACCTCATCTTAATAAAATTTCTGTTCTTTCCATTATCGATCTCACCACTGCCCTATACATAGGTAAAATCAACCCCTTACTCCTACTCTCTACTCTCCTGTTTATACATCCCAGGATTGCATTAGCCCTTTTTGGCACAGCATCACACTGGGAGCTCATGTTAAGTTACTTGTCCACTGTGACCTCTAGATTCTTTTCAAAGTCACTGCTTTCCAGGATACAGTCCCCTATTCTGTAGGTATGGCCTACAGTACTTGTTTCTAGATGTATAACTTTGCATTTGGCTGTATGAAAAATAATTGTGTTTGAATGAGGCCAGTTTTCCAAGCAATTCAGATTGCTCTATATGACTATCCTGTTCCCATCATTATTTACCATTCTGCTAATCTTTGTATCATCTGCAAATGTTATCAACAGGAATTTTAGATTTACTTCCAGATCATTGCTGAAAATGTTAAATAGTATCAGGCCTAGTACTTATCCTTGTTAAACAGGGAGATTCTTCTAAGGGACAGTTGGGAGGAGAGTATGAGAGCCAGTCCCCCCGCCCCCAAAAAAAAGATGGGAAAAGAAGAAAATAAAAGAAAAGGGAGAGAAAGAAGTGAGGAAGAAGAAATAATTGAACTAGGAATATAGGATAGGAAAAAAATTGAATGAAGACAGGGAAGAAAGGCAGAAAAGACATAGCAGCTTTAAGAAACCAGTTTTAGTTTTATTCCTAGTCCAGTTTTAGGGGTGACTCTCAGTATAAACTTTATAATTTACAAAAGTCAATTACTGATCTACATCTGTATTCATATATATGTAATGCCACCAATATTGTTGACACTTAAGAAAAGAAAAACTTCACTTGTGGCCCCAGTATATATGAAGTCAGTCCTGCACTGTGTTTGAATTCACTCCTCCCACTGTCCTATACAAATTAATTCATAGTTGTGTGATGAGTAACACACTTTACCTATGACACTCAGCAACACCGCTATAATTTGTCAGGGTTAGCAGATCTAGTCAGCTACACAAAACTCGGAAGAGAAGAGGTGCTTACCATGTAAAGTTGCTGGTTTCTAGTTGAGTGAATCTAATCAAATCAGTTTATTAATATGTTCAAGTTTCAGGTACTAGAGAATCAGTGTTAGATCTAATGAGCACAATATGATTTCTAATAGTGAAATAAATAGTGCATGATATAGTGATCTGGATTGTTAAGGATGTAGGAATTGTCATACTAGCTCAGTGGTCCATCTAATGCAGTTTCCTTTTTCTGACCGTGGCCACAGTACCAGATGCTTAAGAGGAAGGTGCAAGACATGGAAGGACTAGAGTATTTCCTTTTATCAGTGGGAAGTTTGTTTTGGATAATGAGTAGAAGTGCCTGATTTACCATCTCAGTACCATTCATTGTTTTGTATAAAAATATCACATCCCCTATTATTCATCTCTTCACTAAACTTAACAGCCCCAGTCCTTTCAGTTTCTTTTCATACCAAAGACTCCCAACAGCTAATAATTTTTTTCAACTGCCTCTGAACCTCAGGTATTTCTGCTAAATCTTTTTTGAGATAGGATGATTGGAAATGAGCACAATATTCCACATGAGAATGTATCATTTATATAAATTGAATTATAATTAAGGCTAAGATTAGGAAGTCATGGATTCTGTGACTTCCAGAGACCTCCGTGACATTTTCTGTGTCAGCCCTGGGGCAGTGGTGCTGGAGCTGTCAGCTGGTGGAGGCCCCGGAGCTCCAAGCTGCCATGGGTGGCGAGACCCAGAGCTCCGAGCTGCTGGTCCTACAGCTCCCAGCCGCCACATTCGGCGGGGGGACCCAGCAGCTCCAGCCGCTGGCCCCAGAGCTCCAAGCCACTGTGGGCAGTGGGGGGCCCCCAGAGCTGGCAGCAGCAGTGGGTACTGGACCCTCCCTTTTCCTCCCTCAGCAGGGCTCGAGCTCTCATGCCCCCCGTCAGCCCGATTTTGTCACAGTAATTTTTAGTAAAAGTCAGGGACAGGTCACGGGCTTCTGTAAATTTTTGTTTATTGCCCATGACTTGTCCCTGACTTTTACTAAAAATAACAGTGACAAAATCTTAACCTTAATTACAATATATTTAGTATTTCCATTCCGTTCTTCTTCCTCCTGCCATTTTGTTTGCTTTTTGACCACAGATGCACAGCAGTTTTCACCGAATCATCCCTAATAACACCCACATCTTTTTCCTGCACGGTTAAGAACATAAGAACCATCACATTAGTTCAGACCAATGGTCCATTGGGCCCAGTATCCTGTCTTCTGACAGTGGCCAATGCCAGGTCCTCCAAAGTTAATTAATAGAGAACCAAGAAATGTGTAGGAGTTCAAATTACTCCTTGCAATCTGCATTACTTAGCATTTGTCAACACTGAACTTTATCTGCCATTGTGCTGCCTCATCACTGAACTTTCATACGTTCCCTTAGGAGTTCTTCACAGTCTTCCTTGCTATTAACTAACCTAAATAATTTTGTGACACTTGTAAAATTTGCCATCTCGTTATGTACTCCTTTTTCCCGATCATTAATACATACATTAAACAATGCTGGTCCTACTATAGAACTTTGGGTGCCCAATAGTTAAACTTTTGCTAGTTGAAATTTGATCATTTATTGCTACTTTTTTTTTTTTTTGTCTCTTAAGCATTTTCTAATCCATGACAGAACTTTACTGTTCACCCCTTGATTGCTTAGTTACCTTATGAGGGACTTTGTCAATAGGCTTTTTGATGGTCCAAGTATTTCAGCTGGTTCTTCTTTACCCACTATCATTTTATTTCTAATTATTGTGTCAATTATTTTACCAATGACTGAAGTTAGATGCACTGGTCTATAGATCTAGGATCCTCTCTTGCAGAATTTTTTAAAGAAAGGTTACACCATTTACTACTTTTCAGTCTTCCAGTATAGTCACTGATTTTATTGAGAGTACATATTTTTATTAGCAGCTCAGCCACTTCATTTTTTTATTCTTTCAGATCTCTTGGATGTTATTCCCTCTGGTCTTGGTGAATTGCTGCTCTTTAATTTATCAACTCATTTCACAGAACTCCTCTTTTAGCACTTCAGTCTCTGATAGTACCACATCTTAATTACCTCAGAAGAGTAGGTCTAAGATAGAGGTAGCCCCCAATTTCTCTGTGATGAAAACAGATGCAAAGAAACAATTTATCTTCTCTGCAACATTCTTAACCACTTTACTTGATCCTTTTACTCTCTGGTAGTCCAGGGGATCCCTCTTTATTTTCCATTTCCATTTTATCTGCTATAGTTTACAGGTCTTTCTGTTGGCTTAACTAGCGACGGATTTCCATTTGCTGTTTGACTTGAATAACACCTTGCTCTTTATATTTTTTTTCCCCTTGCTTCTTTTTTTCATTTGTTCTGGTATGCTTTAATAGCCTCCACGTGGAGCCAAAAGATTTTAATTTAATCGCTTTTGGTCTTTTTGACTAGCTTTCTCATTGTTTGAATTCTTTCTTTTTGAAGTTTAGCAGAAGCTGGGAATGGGCGACAGGGGATGGATGATTCCCTGTTCTGTTCATGCCCTCTGAAGCACCTGACATTGGCCACTTTCGGAAGACATGATACTGGGCTAGATGGACCTTTTGTCTGACCTAATATGGCCGTTCTTATGTTCCTGTGTTTGGTACTATGAACACCCTTGGCAGGAGTGTTGAATTTATTTATATCGTGGTCTCTGCTATTTTGTGGCCCTATTATAATTACATCTTGAACCAACTATTGTATGTTGCATAGGACTGCATGGAGAATAGCCTCTCTCCTTGTGTGCTTTAGAACTAGCTGTTCTAAAATGCAATTGTTTAATATGCCAAGAAATTGCTTCTTTAATTTGACCGAAAGTCACATTTGATCAGTTTGTTTGCACATAGTGACCACAAGGGGGAGCCAAAGTACTGAAAAAGCTACATGTGAAAGTTATAACTGTCTTTGGCCACCATTTTTAATCAACCTTTGAATGTTTAAAGTAGAGTAGAGCAAAGTTGATTTTACCAAGTGACAATTTTACAAAATGCACAAGAAAAAAGATGTTATATCGTCACTAGACTAATAGAAAAGTGCATTCATATATTGTGGATAGTATGGAATGTTCTAGGCCCTTGAACTCATCAGTGTTTCACATTTCATTGTGTTAAAACTGATTTGAAACAATCTTATATAAACCTAAAAGTATTTGAACATTAAGAGCTAATGTAATTTAATCATAAAGCAACACTTATCTATCTGAGCTACACTGTGGGTCTCTTATCTAAACAGCAGCTCTTTAATGCACACTTTGCTTTTGTTCCCCTCCTAGAACTTACATTGATGTCGTCAGTTGAAGTTTTGTGCCTGGAACAGAGATTGTAAATGTAGTTTAGACAAACTGCAGATTAGATAGAAGAATGTTGCCTTTTGTAGCTAAAAATGTATTTTGGTATTGTTTTTAATAATATCTTGTGAGTAGTATCTGGTGATAGGCTCCAATTCTTTTGGAAAATGCATTAGGGCTTATGGTAATGTACTACAGGGGAACCCCGCTATAACGCGCCCCGCGATAACGCGAATTTGGTTATAACGTGGGGCGAGTCTGGCCCCGGCGGCTGCAGCAGGCGCGGAGCGTTTGGGATCCAGGCCCTGGTGGTTGCAGCAGAAGCGACTCTCTCTGCAGCCCCGGCGGGCCCCTGGGGTTCTCACCTCTGTCCCGGGCAGGGCCAGCTCCAGCCCGCCCCGGCGGCTGTGGCGGGCGGTCCAGCCGGGAGAGTGGGGCTGCCGTGGTCTGGTCAGAGGTCCAGCTGGGGTCGTGGGGCGGGGCTGCGGGGCTGTCGTGGTCCAGCCGGGAGAGCGGGGCTGCTGCGCTCCGGCCGGCGTTGCGGGGCTGCGGGGCTGCCGCAGTCCGTCCGGGAGAGCGGGGCTGCTGCTGTAGGGTGACCAGATAACAAGTGTGAAAAATCGGGACAGGGGGTAATAGGCCTCTATATAAGAAAAAGCCCCAAATATCGGGACTGTCCCTATAAAATCGGGACATCTGTTCACCCTATGCTGCGGTCCGGCCGGAGGTCCAGTCAGAGCTGCGGGGCTGCCGCGCTCCGGCCAGCAGTCCGGCCGGCGTTGCGGGGCTGCCGCAGTCCGGCAGGGAGAGCGGGGCTGCTGCGCTCCGGCCGGCGCTCTGGCCAGGGGAGCGGGGCCCCCAAAGACGACCGCCACCGGGGCGAATCAGCCTAAAGCTGGCCCTGCTGGCCACCCCCTCTTCTCTCTCTCCCCCCGCTCCCTCCCTCCCGCTAGCCAGGGCGCACACTGCTGCAAACTGAACACAAGTACAGTGGAACCCCGCTATAACACGACCCCGCATTTACCGTGATTGAATTTTTTGGACCCCAATGATCGCGTTATAGCAGGGTTCCACTGTATAATAAAATGCTAGTATATAACAACAATGATCTCCTTCCTCAGAAGCATCAGAGGTGGCCCTGGCTGGAGATGGGACACTGCACAAGGTGGACCAGTGCTCTGAGGTGGCAGTGAGTATTGTCTCTCTCTCTTGTTGCTTGGTTGGATGGTTCTTTTGCTCACATGCTCATGATCTAACTGATTGCCAGATGTGGGGTCAAGAAGGAATTTCCACCAGGTCAGACTGGCAGTGACCTTGGGTGGGGGGGGTTAGGGTAGCCAACTTTCTAATTGCACAAAACCGAACACCCTTGCCCTGCTCCTTCCCTGAGGCCCCACCCTTTCTCTGAGGCCCCATCCCCCACTCACTGAAGCCCCCCTCTCCCTGTCGTTTGCTCTCCCCCATCCTCACTCACTTTCACTGGGCTGGGGTGCGGGAGGGGGTGTGGGCTCTGGGGTGGGGCCAGAAATGAGGGGTTTGGGGCACAGGAGGAGGCTCCGGGCTGAGGCAGGGGGTTGGGGTGTCGGAGGGGGTGAGGGCTCCAGCTGGGGTGTGCGGGCTCTGGGATGGGGCTGGGGATGAGGGGTTTAGGAGGAGGATCCAGGCTGGGGCCAAGGTGTTTGGACTGCAGGAGGGGGTGCAAGGTCCGGGAGGGAGTTGTGGTGTGGGAGGGGGTTCCGACCTGGGACAGGGAGTGCGGGGTCTGGGAGTGAGTTATGGTGCAGGAAGCGGTTCCAACCTGGGACAGGTGGTTCAGGTTGCGGGCTCCGGCCGGGCGGCACTTACCACAAGCGGCTCCCGGTCGGTGGCGCAGCGGGGCTAAGGCAGGCTCCCTGCCTGCCCTGGCTCCACGCTGCTCCCAGAAGCGGATGGCATGTCCGGCCCCTAGGCAGAGGGACTGGGGGCTCTGCGAGATGCGTGCTGCCCAAGCTCACAGGAGCCGCCCCTGCAGCTCCCATTGGCTGTGGTTCCCGATCAATGGGAGATGCGAAGCCAGCGCTAGGGGCGGGGGTAGCATGTGGAGCGTCCCTGAGCACCCCTGCACCTAGGGACTAGACATGCCATCCATTTCTGGGGAGCTGTGCAGAGCTAGGGCAGGCAGGGAGCCTAGCCTGCCTTAGCCCCGCTGTGCTGCCGACCAGACTTTTAACCACCTGGTCAGCAGTGCTGGCCAGAGCCGCCAGGGTCCCTTTTTGACCAGCCGTTCCGGTCGAAAACCAGATGCATGGCAATCCTCTGGGGGGTTGCCTTCCTCTGCAGCATTTCGGTGCAGGTCAGTTGCAAGGATTACTTTAATCATTTCCCTGCCATTGCAGAGGCCTCAGGCACCTCAATTCCTCCTATTCTCTTTCAGTGGTACATGACAGCCTGCTCTACTGTGCTGTAATACTTTGGTCTAGTTTCAGTTGCTGGGTTTAGTGTGTGGGTGCTGGGTAGTGTTGGTGACCTATGATACAGGATGTCAGACTAGCTGATCTCATGATCCTTTCTGGCCTTAAACTCTGACAGAACAAAGTAAGATGTTAGAATATGTAATAGTTGCAACTGTGGGTCAGCCTTTTATTTTAGGTATGTCCAATTTGCCTACCGCTATAGTATCTCACTCTATGTATGGGTATTCTAGCATAAGGCAAAGTGTAACACATTCTGCTGTATTTAGAAGACTATAAAGCCATTCCTTCTATCAGTTGATACACAATTGAAACTAGAAATAAGGTTCTGAATGTAAGTATGCTAAATAGGAGGCATGCTCTCTATTAAACTGTATTATGTATTCTGGACACCTTTTGCAATGTTTAAGGACTCAATCCAACAAGATTCTGAGCACTCTGAGTGTTTTGATGGATCTGGGAAGGAGTACTCAGCACATTTTGGGACTTCTGACTTGTTTAAAGTTAATCATGTGCTTCAGTGCCTTACTAGATCAGGGCCAATGTGCTCCGCACCTCGAAAAATCAAGCCCTAACATGTGCTTGTGTTAACCTGAGCCCTCGTGAAAGTGATATGACATCTCAGTATAATATTATGACACACACAAAATCACCTTCCTCCCCTCCCCCCAAGAAGGAAACGTTTTTCAGTAAAATGTAGTGCTAAGTCAGAAAGCCAATCAAGAAGAGGAGGTTGGTTCTCTGCACATGAGTGGGATGAAAAGATTGAAATCAAGGTAAAACCCATGCTCAAAAGAGAAGGACTTCAAGGTAAAATAAAGTTTGGCGCAGGATGAAATATTCCATCACATTATCCTGCTGCTGTAAAGATTAGCACCATGCTTGTGCTTTAGCTCACTGGGAAGGTGCCAAATATCACAACCTAATATAAGAACCAATGGAAGCACTCATAGCAGTAACACACACATCTCTCTTCCCACTGAGGGTTCTGGTAGCTCAGCGTGTGTTAAATGAAGGTCGCATTAGGTTGAATTCTTTAATTCTGTCCCCCCCCTCCGTTCTTTTATTCCAGCAGTCCCCAAACTTTTGAGAGTTTTGTAGCCCCCCCCCTTACCCCTGTCCATGCCTCCCTGTCCCCCTAGAGCCAGGGCCGGGAGTGGAGCCATGGCTTCAGGGTGGGGGGGAAATGGACAGGGTAAGGGGGCCGAGGCTGGGGATGCAGCTGGAGGTGGGTCGGGCTGGGAGTGGGGCCATGGCCGGGGGCTGAGGCTAGGGGCAGGAATGGAGCCACAGCCAGGCAGCTGCAGAGTGGGCTGGCAACCAGGCCTGCAGCCAAGTGCAGCTTCACTCCTGGCCTTGGCCCCAGGCTGGGAACAGAGTCGTGGCCAGGGGTTGTCACAGGGCTGGGAGCGTAGCTGAGGCTGGGGACACAGCTGTGGGCACGGCCAGAGCGGAGCTGGGGGCAGGGAGGGGCTGGGTGGCACTCCCTCCTCACCTCCTATGGGGGCTGGCCCGGGCCCTGCCCTGCCCCCCTGGATGTTCCTCCAATCCCCCCCGCCCTGCCACCACCACGGGGACACACCCCATAGTTTGGGGACTTCTGTTTTATTCCTACATCTTCCTTCTATCAGTTGCCTGTTTCAATTTATGTTCAGATCAGGGCCGACTCCAGGCACCAGCCCACCAAGCTTGTGCTTGGGGCGGCACCTGGAGGTGGGCGGCGGGGTGCAGCGCTCCGGCTCCGGCCACCGGGGAGAGCGGGGCCCCGGCCGGGCTCAACGCCCTCCCCCTGGCGCTCTGGCCGCCGGGGAGAGCAGAGCCCCAGCCGGGCACTCCGCCCTCCTCCCAGGGCTCCGGCCGGGCACTCCGCCCTCCCCCCGGCCCGGCACTCCGCCCTCCTCCCAGGGCTCCGACCGCCCTCCCCCCCCTGCGCCCTCCCCCCGGCCCCCAGGGAGAGCGGAGCCCCAATCGGGGCTCGCTGCCCGGCGCTCTGGCCGCCGGGGAAAGCGGAGCCCGGGCCGGGGCTCACCTCCCTCCCCCCCGCGCCCTTCCCAGCCGCGCTGGGGGGGGGGGGGGGGGGGGGGGGGGGGGGGGGGGTTTTTTTTTCCGGGGGGGGGGA